>NC_137464.1:89781626-90026090 GCF_964235325.1 Thermobia domestica | reverse complement strand
GACATGAAAAATTCTCGCAAACGACCAATATTAGTGTCGAATCCATAGTTTTTTTTGGAAAGGGGGGGTCGCTGAAATGAATAGTGACACTTCAATCCAATTAGGCCTAAGCTCAGCTCAATCGGCTGGGAAGGGATGAGAAGCAGAAAAAATGAAACGACCAATATTAGCGTCTAATCCGTAGTTTACGAGGTCATTAATGCTGATGGTGACAGACCTGATGACATTTAAGTCCAATCTTAAACAAGAACGAGCTTGTTATCTGGCCCAAATTGATTTCCCAAACTATACAGGGCCTCGACTTCTTAATGGTTCATAGCAATCATGTTATTAACTACAATGTGAAGCCAAAATGGCAAAAATTTCTCTCGACGACAGATACCAGTCACAGTCTGACTATTCATTAGATCTAAGGCAAGACGTTGGTGAAACTTGTTAATGATTTTGGTGACAAGAGATGTTTCTCAGAATACCGTCTGTTTCTTTGTTTCTAGTCTGAAGGCTTGAAGACGTCTTATTCTCACCAATGTTCCTTTCTGAAAGGATATCATTCAGATATTCTAAGATATTCAAACGTCATGAAGCATTCACAAATACTATTGATGTTTTGAGCAGTTCCGTCTCCAGACTTGAGGTATTAGAAAGTGACTCTTCTGATTCTGAGAGTAATATTAGTAGACACGACGGAAGGGGTATTTGTAATTCGGGCTCTTCACCAAATTTCAGCCTCTAAAACTATCCACACACCTATAATTACAATATATGAATTTGATTGTGAGTTTAAATTTGTGAACGGCGAAATGAAGATACTGTTCGTGACTGGATTTTACAACACTCTATTCAATTTCAAAATCCTCCTGGGCACGTTGACATGACATCTTTCCATTTGCATTGATGACTGTTGGGGCATTCACTGAAAACTCAGTTGTTTAATACTCTGTTAATAGGTTTCAAGTGATATCTTCAGTCAACCTTCATGCTTTACATTGGTGTGCATCTACTTCCCAGTATTATTTGGTTAACGAAGACTGAGATTTTGAAAACTGACAGGATATTTAATTTTGATGTCATACTCTATCCACTGTGAGACGGGATGCAAGGTATTGGTTCTTAGTCACCTGTGACGAAAGAACGAATAAAGTTAGTTGTATTAATTCAGGGAAAAATCAAGAAGATTCTACAATGGAAAGGATTTGATTGATACATATTTGTGATTTCCTGAGAAATTATTGTCTAAAGAGAATAGAGTATGTCTGTGTTTGAGCTCATTCTCAATGACATAACACACCACCACAAAGTATAATTCTGACTGTGGTGCTTATGTGATGCTTTTTCAAACCTGCCTGTTTACAAAAATATGTGGTGATGGTTAAAGACATTCCAGAATTTTAGAAATAAATATTTTCTTAACAATTCTTAGTGCACAAAGGGCAGTTTACTCTTAGGGCTGATTTTTTTAATACTCACTCAATTCTGCTCATAGTTCATTAATAGATCTACAATATTGAATATTTTATTTTTGATAAGAAACCCACAAGGGGTAAACTTTTCTTGAGAGGGTGAGTTTATGTTCTTTTTTTAATTTTCTCAAATATGACTAACACAATTCAGTTCATATTTCATAAAGAACTATTTCATTATCAATCCTACAATATAGCTCAGGACACTTGCAATGAATAGATCTACAAATGGTAGTTTTCACTTGGGAGAAGAATTTTCTTTGATTTAACTTTCACAAAACCTGCATTTCATTTTTGTTGTTTCGTAGCTATTTTTGAGTAGCAGGTTAACTGAAGCATAACACGATTAATTTTACAAATGCGAACAAGAAAGTTTAGTGCATTGGCTCGTACCTTTTAGTTCATTTGAATGGTATTGGGGGAAAACACGTTAAGTCACATTTCGTACATTTTTCAGGAGGGCGGGTTTAAAGCATGGACAAAGCGGATTCTTCCTTATATAGGATTTCTTTAATCGTTTAGAAAATCGGATCGAGCTGTTACTTTCGCAGTGTTGTTATACTATTGGTAAGATACCGTCGTCAGCTGTTTGAAGGGACAAATATCCCAAAATTATGTAATTTTGGACTTAGGGTGTTTTTCCCCTTGTACCCTTTATTTGTATTTACCATTCAATTTCTTCAGCCTGCAGAGCATAATGATAAGACGTTAAAGTGAAGTAATCTCCCCCATTTCATAAACATAGCTCAAGGGCCACTTATTCAATATTGTGAAAAATAAGTTTGATGAAAAATAAGTTGTTTTCTGAAAAATAAGTTCGATGATGTGTTTGACTCCAGAAAGTATTACTTTACTTTCCAAAACAAACACAAAGAAAGAAGAAAGAAAACCGAATTGAAGAAAAAACAAATTCTGTCTTGAATCCGCACCAGAAAAGGTCAATGTTCTTCAACCCTTTAGTCAGTTGGACGCCATGCAGTAGATATATATTGGCTACGTCTCGTCTTTCTGTAATAAAACATCCACAAGAATAATTTCTCCTTTAACTCCATCAAACAGATAATTACTATGAAGTTCAGACTGATTCTTTAATTTTTTTTCTTAGTGATTGTAATATTACTAGTATTACTCCACTACTATTAATAAAGCCTGCGATAGTAACCTGTTCTTGGCGTCTGTTCTGGCCCGGGCCAGAATCTCACCCAAAATCGATTTTCCACGTCTCTCTCTCTCTCTCTATCTTCTCTTCAGCTGGTTTTTGGCCGACTGCCAAATGGCTCAAGGTCTGCACCATCAGCATCCACTAGAAAACCCAGTACGTTACAACAACCTCATGACAGAAGAAAAAATATCTGCTACCGAAAACAACAGCAGCAGTATAAAAAAAAAAGGACAGAAAAATGTGGTGGCATATGCAACGTTTAAATTCTTTACCCCCTGAAGCAACGGCGACTCAGCGTCTGACTGGAAAACAGAATTTACGTTTTGCTTAACAAAAGCTTTGGAGCATTGGCCAAATTATATGTATGTTTTTTTCCCATACACTTTCTTTCTCATTTTCTCGTTTTTGGAGTAAGGGTCCAATTGCACAAGGAAAGGGAATGCAGTACTTGTTTTAACCAAATATGCACTTGTGTAAGAATGCAAGAATATCTGCAGTGCTACAAAATGGTCTTAGCTAACTGCGCATTAGACTGATTCTAATTCTGCAATTTTCAGAGTATCTGAACAGAAATTTCGAAGAGTAATATAGTTAAAGCAAGAACTCATGAGTTCATATTTTTTTCAGGTCAGGTGGCTGCATGATTGAGCGTTTACTTCTTTTGTGTTGGGTCCCTAGTTCGGTTCGGTAGACAAACACCATGTGTGTGTGTGCTTTTCTCAGGGTTCTCCCGTTTCTTTCCACTTTCTTTATTGCACTATTGCATTCATTCTTATCATCATAATCTACTTTACCCTGCACCGCATTATCATGGGAATGTTACACCAAATGTTATTTCATTTCGTAAATGTTTGGAGATAGGTGAAAAACGAAGAAAAATATGATTTGGTTTTATCTTATTATTGAAAATTTACACCTAAATTTACTAGTATTTGGTGTTATTTATATTTGAAGTAATTTACAAGCGTTACTGTTATGTGTCTGTGTCACCGTTAGCAGATGATAACGAGAGATAACAATGACAACGAGACTTCCAATCTGCTTGTTAAAAGTGTACTTTCCTTATATAAACAACACAAAAATAAATAGACAAGCTGAATAAAAATATCAATTACTGTTAACAACAGACGACACACCTTTTAATCACCATTACTCTGAAAAAGTCTCCTGTTCCCTCAACATACAATATCGACGATTCCCCTATTACACATTCTGCTAGTCATAATGATCTTGGTGTCATCTTCGTTTCGAACTTCACATTCTTTAATCACGTCTCTTAAATACTTAAGAGTCTGACTTAGTAAAAATAATACAAAATTTACCATTTTTCTTTTGCTTGTTTATTCATAAGTGAAAGGAGATAATGGAATGCAACTTACCATAATTATAGATAATCTTATCCTTCAGCAGAAAGTATGAATCTGAAGAATGTTTAATGTTGCCATCCATAGAAATGACAATGTTACCAGAATGCCCCTAAAATCTAAGTTAAGGCAGCGATTAGAGGAATGATTTTAACTGCATTTGGTAGTGTATATGTTGTTTTCGTTTCCTGTGAACTACTTTTTAAGTAACATTATTATTTAGTTTAATAACTGTATGTTAAAACTATTTTGCTTATTACAAACTAAATACAACTATTATTTAAAAACTAGTTCACAGGAGACCAAAACAATATGATACGTAACCAAATGTAGTTGAATTCGTTTCTCTAGTCTCTGCCTTAACTTACATTTTTGGGGCGTTGTTATTCTGGCAACACTGTAATTTCTATGGATGGCAACACTGAACATTCTTCAGTTTCAAATTTTCTGTTGTAGAACAACATTATCTATAATTGTGGTAAATAGCATTTCATCATCACCTTTCACTCATGAAAAACATGCAAAAGAAAAATAGTAATTTTTGTATTATTTTTAGTAAAGCAGACTCTTAAGAATTCAATGCGCATGTTGGGGCTTCTTTATCGACTTACTGAACTACGCACTGGAGCATCATTAGCAACATTCTATAAAATTCTAATACCGCCCAAGATCGAATACTGCTCTCCCATATGGGTCATAGCAGCACTTACATATCTCTCTAGATTCTGTTCTGAACTTGTTTATTGTTATAGTACACTTTTGTGTTCCCTAACTTTGAATATTACCTAAGGAAAAGTTTTTGCAATATCTTAATATCCAGACTCCTGGAATACACAGAAATAATTCTGACTGAATTTTCTTCATAAGACAGTTAATGGAAAAGTTCGGAAACTCTACTTCAGAAATTATTCTTACGTGTCCCTTCCTGCATAACCTGGAATACCCACTTATTCTGTCAAACCCGCCCTAAGTTCACAATTATACAGAGATCTCGTTCTTACTGGGTACTTAACTATTATTATCATTTAACAACTGATGTGGACATTTTTTTTCTAGCTACCCGGTGTTTGACACAGCAATTAAATGAGTTTTGGCCAAATAATATTACTTTTGCACTCGTTGTTGACACTGTTGTTCTGTTTTTCTTTTCTTTTTGTTAACATTTCCCTGTGTTAAATGGCCAAGTTATGCTGTATCTGGGAATTTGTTCAATAAATAAATAAATAAATAAATAAATAAATAAATAAAAATGCATTTCTATAGGTAAAACTGTGTATGAAAACTTTGCTTGAAGCATGCTACGCGTATCTTTTTGCTCGATGTGCTTCTACAGACCGATCTACAGTATATGTATTACTCATATTTGCACAATATTCCAGTTAAACAAAACTTAAAGTCTTAGAGCTTATCATAATTGTGGGTGCATTATACTATTTATTGCCATTCTACTGGTGTTATTATAAAAAGCTTAATAAGGGTATACGTCAGTATCAGTTTTAGCTTAATATGTGTCTTAGTAACCATACAGAATACACTTTTTTAATTTGTAAAAAAAATCAATTTCACTCGTTTTTCTCAGAAATTTCGGAAGAAAATTTACACTTGCTCATTCATTTAGTTTAGCTGAATGATTTTCTATTGGTACATATTTCATCTTTCGATAAGTTATTTTTCGCTAAACGTTAATACTACAGAACCTAATATTTTTAGTTGCTTTACTTTTCTTTAAATTTGATGCCTTATATCTTATGTCTTTAATCTAGGATCATCAAATCTAGAACGCTCAGGTGCGCAGGTCATGTAGCCAGAATGGAAGAAAGTAGGAACGCTTTCAAAGTTTTAAATGGAATTCCAATCGGAAAATGACCATTAGGAAAGTCTAGGCGGAGATGGGAGAACAATATTAAGATGGATCGCGCAGAAATAGGAATACAAAGTAGAAACTGGATGCAGTTGGCTAATACAAGTCAGTGGAGAGCCTTTGTGAACGCGCCATTGAACTTCTGGGTTCCATAGGCCATAGAATTAGTTAGTTAGATGTCTTATATGCACACTACAATACTCATTTTACAATATTGTAAGAAATAAGATTGATGCATGATGTAATAATTATGAAATCTCGCAAACCATATGTATTTCAATACATTTGTTAGATATATTTTGTTATTATTATTACTTTTTGGACAAGATTTATCAAAATTGGATCTTTCATCATGTCAGACCATGACATTTCTGTTCGAGAATTTGTCTCTTGGAAATGCCTCGACTGATTTAGATTAAAATTGTTATGAATATAAATAAGGACTATTAAGTTAATTGGCACGCCAAATTTGATTGAGATCAGTCATTGGTAATAGTTGAAATCGACAAATCTCTGTTAAGAAATAACTTCCTGGTATGATCGAAGAAATAACATGCGTTGCACAGGGTTAATTTGAAGAACTTTGACCAAATTTGACATAAAGATAACTTAAATCATTTAGATGTCCTTTCAATTTTATTTCAGATTGATTAAGACCAACCAAACCAGCAAATGCTAATTGACAGTAGTTAAGGTCAAGAAACCAAAATCAACAAATGCTAGTTGCAATCGGTTAAGGACAAGAAACCAAGAGTATTACGGTAAATGCTTCAAAGCCAATATCCTAAAAAGTAGCATTATTCTATGAGTAATAATATACTTATAGGTTACGGAACGGAAGAACAGAAGCAATGTCTGAACTAGCAAATAACGAAAATTCACATACGAAGTCGCCGTTCCGGCTTCTGGAGTGGGTCCTCAGTACTGTGAAACGTAATTCTGAATGTAAACTTCTAGAAAATTCTACATCAACTGATTCTCCGCTCTTCATATCAATATTTTACAATTTTTGGTCCTTCAAATGTATATATTTGCAGTGCTTTATTTACACGAAAGCAGTGGCGGCTCTTGAGGGGAGTAACATTGATAAAAAATACAATTGTCTCACTACATGCTAAGGGAAGAAAATTTAAAATACGTAATAATTTTTGTATACAGCTTATAACGATAAAATATGTGCTAGTTTGTGACGATAAAACCTAATATTTTTTTCATCTATGTGCTTTTCTTCAAGAGCAACCACTGCACGAAATATAAACAATACTGTTAACAATAAGAATAATAATCGACTAAATATGTATTTAATTAAGGCTACATAATAGTGTTTGATTATTAAAATTATAGGGGTGAGGTATCAGTGGCGTATTTCAGGAGGGCTTCCAGACTTAAGCCCCCCGAAATTTTATATACTATATTAAAGTAAATAAATAAAAAAAATCTTGTAGAATTTTCACATTTCCAGCAATAAAGTTAGCAAAGCCCCCCCAAATCAAAATCGTAAGTACGCCGCTGTGTGGTATGTAATTTAGTATTATCTTGTTTAGCACATACACAACGTTTTATATTCAACATTCTAAGATCTAGGAATAAGTAAGGTAATGAATAATTTTGATTTTTTTTTCCTCATAAAGAGGAGAATTAATATATGCATATTGGCAGCTTAGAATGATTCGCTTCAAAGATGTTGCCTACAAATAGAAAGTAGGAACAATATGCTATATAAAAAAAGTTTTCCCGTTTAATAAATTCTTAAAAGCAGATGGAATACCAGTTGGAAAGATAGAATACTTGCAATAACAAATAATCAATAGAACCATAATTCAGGATAAAAGCCATAAAACATTTCATCAAGCATGCCACTTTCCTGAAATCTACGCATGAAAATATATCCTTAAGTATTTTTTAAGCTTGATCTAATCTATCTACTGATTCAACAGAAATTAAAATTTAAGAGTTAATTGCAATTTTTTGTTTTACTTTGTTTCTCGGTAACTACTGGCCAGAGGTAAACCCAATTTAGTGGACAAGTAACTCATCGTCCAAACAATGCAGGTTGCTATATTTAGTGACCGAACTCCATCAGCGACAGGTTTAGCAATGCTTGTATATGTACTTCATTTTTTGGTAATTACTGTCGGATCTGAACGAAAGGGTATAGCTGGATAATGAGTAAAAGCTCCCATTCATGGATTGCTGTGATATTTATATCAAAAGTATATCATATCCAAAAATAACTTTGGCCAGAAAATTAACTTCAAATTCCTTTGAATTTCGATGTTATAGCTGAAAATTCGAAAATAAAAAAAAAATCATATTTCGGAAAATACTTAAGTTACGAGGGTGAAACAAAATATGAATACACTTTGCTTAAAGGGCCTTACCGAAAACAAGAAACAATGTATTTTGCTCTTTCAATTTCTAGCGAAAAGCACGTCGAAAATAGTCGAATCCAAATATTTTTGCTTTATGTTTGAGTGACCACATTCTATTTTCCACCATAGAACCAGCATCAACTCCCCTATAATTTATTTTGACCATGGTTTGATACCCATGTGCAACTTGGTGTAAAATGAGGAAAACCACAGTCGGATACTCCTGGAAAGTTATGCAACTCGCGCTACGCTATAGTCACAGATGGTCGATATGTGATTGAATTTTAACGTCTCTTTCAAACATTAAAGTTACATGAGATGTGGATCTACAGTTTAGGATAGAATCTGCGCCACCGTAATGTGTTTAAATTTCAATGTTTTCCACTGGCAATCGAACCCGCGATTATGTGTACGAAAGGCGTGCGCTCTAGCCAACAGGCCAATGAGGAGACTACAAATTTCTGGGTAATATGCTCGAGTTACCCAGAGCCGAACTAAAAGACCCAGATTTCCTAGGCGGTTAACAGAATCGGAACTCCCTCTTTGGTGGTTTAATGAAAAAGAAGCTTCACTTTTATTTTTTAGATTTATTTACCGTACCTTTGACTGTAGAAAACAGGCAAGCAAACTGCTGAAATAGACAAATATCAGGTGCACTTTTTTTTAACATATTATACGAGTAATGTTTACATTTATAACTACAAGATTGACGTGCGAGGACTTTCTTCTTTGCAAAGGAACAGTTGACCAGCATTGGACACAGACTGTATTATTTTCAATGGTCTGATGTCTAAATGTGTACCATTTCGTCCCCTAAGCAAGAGCCTATACGATCTTGGGACTCTAAGCAGCTATATTGATATCTTATTGAAAAGTTTACCGCAGACTGTTACCGAATATTTTAATGTGGGATATGAATTGCATGCATTTCGAATGGAATTCTAACCCAGGACCGCGTCTACAAGTACTGATCATATGGATATTCTGGTTTAAATTTCTTAATTAATGTCATAAAAAAATAACGAGTTCAGAAAGGGGATTTTCATCGCCTATGTGGTTTTGAAAAACGACCACTTGAGAAATGAAAAACCATTACTTATTTTATTCAACGATCACTAAACCACATTTCTCGTATATATCGTATCCATTATTACATGTGAAACATGCGACCTCTCCTATCACATTATTCTCCTCTCTGCTGGTATTACCAGGATAAGCGAGGGCCATATGTTTCCCTTTATCACAGGCGATTTAAGTTGTCACGCGTCGGTCGTTGCAAATTGTACAGAAAAATAGAGGTCAACATGCAATTATTGCCAGGAGAAGGGCACGAGGAAAAAAAGCGCAATGGATAGAGGGCGACTACTGTTTACTGATTATTTCTATCCTTTCAATAAGATTACTGAATGAAGAGACAGAAAATGACAATATATGAAAATGTACTTATTGTTTGAAAGCCAGCAAAATGTAACTTATTGCCTGAAAGACCAAGATCTATATGTATTAAGTTTACTGCAAAAACTCTAGAACAAATTACTGAAAACTTTTATTTAAATCCAACACACGAGGCAGAATAAGAAAATGAACCTTAATGTGATAATATAATTCATAACGATATAATAGACAGATATATCACGAATATGTATAAAGCAATATTCTCTTCATCGCATTAATGTACAGGCCTTTGGCGTGGGGGGATTCGGATTCGTTTCCCGGTAGGAGCTCATATGCTTCGGATCAAGCGTTAAACTGTATGTCCACGTCTTATATACTCTTGCTGTTGAAAAGACGCTAAAATCAAATTCAACTTCAAAATTAACAAACGCGGTCTGATTTGAAGTGTGACGTCAGAGACCGCAGCAAGATGGTAACTGGAGATATGCACCATGGACATTCACCGGGAATCAAGATGCAGCATAAAAATTCCATGTGTCGCTCTAGCAAGTATATGAGAGGCACAAATAGTTTAAAAGTGGAGTGTCAATCCGACAGATGTAACTCGTCATGGTCATGTAGTTGCCACTACGATTACCCAAGGGCGCCGATCCTGGTGAGCCGAGGTGGCCCGGGCCTCCCAAAGCTGATGTGGGCCCCCTTATTGTATTTAATAATATACAATATTTGGCATAATTTGAATGCAATTTGTTTTAAAATCCTCATATATGCCTTCTGCATCTGAATGCTTATCCCCTCCAAATTTACAGAGAAATCGGCGCCCTTGGGATTACCATTCATCCAAAGCCAATATAGGGGCATTACATGCACCTAATAGGGAAGAGTGATGCACAAGCAGTCTTTTTCTTATTTTTAGTGAAGGGCAAATCTATTCTAATTAATAAACTGAAAGTGAGACAATTTAAAACATAAAGTGTCTATATCATTTAATATAGGCAACCTAAGTATATGTACATGTGTTCGTGCTTAAATACATGCAAAGTAATAATAGCTAACGTATCACTTACTTTAATACAATAATAACAAAAGTCGGAGCATTTTAATGTCACTTCGGGACACAGACATTTTCTTCATGATAAAATTAGGAAAAACGGTAAACATACTTGACATATATGTAATGATGAATTATGGGTTCACTAGTTCCAGTCCGACACCAAGTAAGCCAGTAAGGTGGTGAATGAATGGTTACACAGCAATGACAAGGCTTTCGTTTTTCTGTAAAGTTCAGGCACTATTACACTTTCATTACGCGCAAGGGAACTACGCTGAATGGTGTTATTGTTTCCAATTCCATTCTAAGTAGTATTAAATGCGCAAAAAATAATTAAGTTTACTTTTTGACTTTTCCACATATTTTGACAAATTCACTACGGTTTCGATTTCTACGGAGGCTCAGTTCACATTGTTCATATCTAATTTCTATCAAATCTCTAGATAGGCTACTGACAAATTGTTGTCTTTATAAAAGGCGTAACCGACTAAAGACCATTCAATTAAAGGCGTAACCGATGACAAAAAGAAAACTTTTGACAAAAATTGATTGAAAGAGGCAGTAGCTTCTGTGGCTGTTGCGAGGATAGCCTTCTCCCTCCGAGACTCCCTCTCAACGATATAATAGAACCACAGGTTTCCATGAATCTCTATCGAAGAACACTAAACGTTTGAGTGAAACCTCCGTAAAACCTCAGTCAAATACGGTATATAACACTACAAGTCTTTGCAAATATCACAATTTGTGATTTCATAGAAGACTGGCAGTTATTACCATACTTTGCCATCAGAACAGCAGAAAAAATGTACGATAATAAAATACCGACGTCATAACTGCTCTTTTAAGGAAAATGCTCACAAGGTACCAAAGATATTATTAAGCATCGTCAGCGTTACTCCGGTCAATTATATAAAAATACTTACTCAGAATTAATATTTAGTAGAGAAAATTCTCTGTGGAACATGATTCTACAACACTGTCACCTAGATCTGATGTTGGTTCTTTAGCTAGTTAAAGTATACGTTCCATCGAGGCACATTCATATATTTTAATAATATGCAGTAATATTTTTTCTGCTTTCTGGGTCTGATAGAATGAATGGGCAAATCAATTTTCGCCAAGCTATCTGTCGACAGCTGTCACTACATACTCATGCACACACGCACATACTCAAAGGTTACACCAAAAATCCTGGCAACCATTCCAATTTATGCAGAACATTTGTGACTTATCGAAAATGCTGCATTATATTTTCTCTTTTTATGTAAAAAAAAATCTGGTCCTCTTTTCCTGAGCTAATTTTGTATATATGTCTAATATTGACATTGGTATTATTCCAGGGATTGATTTTTTTGTGGCCAACTTTTGTACAAGTCACGTCATTTGTGTGCGAGAATGCTGGAGCGAGAGACAATAGGAATATTGTGGGAAGATAGCAGGAACGAATGACAACCCTATTAGGATGCAAATGGAGAAAAAAAAGAGCAAAGTTTACAGCTTTATCGCAGTGTATAGGATTCATGTTTCTGATCGATAGTATCCAGGGTTTGGACATTGCTAGTGATTATTTTATGACGCTACATATGTATATACATATAGTGAACTAATGACTAACAATTTTATCATGTATCTATGCTTGTATGATACGTTTATTATAGGTAATAGGATTGGTGTTCCATGTTGTCGATAAAGAAACTTCTTTGCTTTAACGTGTTCATTTATTATACAAGTACATTTCGCCTGTCAAGGGCAGACGTAAGTTGTTTTACTTTTAAATCTTTATTTCAACAAAGCCTCACAAACAAACATACCACACCCACCCACCCACGTCACTCTCTGTCTCATAATATATATTAATGAATTTCATTATTGAATATTAATGAAATATGCATTTTCGGATTATGTACGCGTGACCTCCTTTACGATGATAAAGACCACCACTCCGCGATTTCTCGAATTCGAAACAGGGCTCGAAACAGGGCCTCTTGAAATTTGGCTTTTTCGCGATTTTGGACAGCCCCAGCTCTGAACTTATGCACTTTTCCCCTCAGGTCCATAGGAACTTTTTGACTTATTTTGATGTGAGGAATCACCTTTTACAGTTTGTCGGTATAGTTCGTTAACACCATATATATATATATATATATATATATATATATATATATGTGGGTGTGGGTGTGGGTGTTAAAGTATATTTATGTGCATACTATAACTAATGAGTATACTTAATTAAGAAGTTGTGGCGCCAGTTGTGTTGAACAATGGATTACATGAAGATATTAATGCTTATTTATTATCATTTGTTTCAGGCAAGTTTTTTTTTTAAAAGAAAAGAATAGTATGACCTTTGCTTCAGAAAAGCGTTTTTCTTCAATCAAAATACTACATGTTAGTATCGTTTTTATGTGATAACATATTGTTGTCTTTTTCTTTAGTTATTTGAGTATGTAGTACATCTGGTATTGAAATTCATATAATTTTAGAGTGATATACGTATATCTAGACTACGCCTAAGAAACAGTATAAGTAAAAAAAACAGGTTTTCAGGAAGCGATTTGTTTATTTTACCAAGCATAAGTATGAATCACTTATACTACCAGTACCAAGATGCGATTATGCAACTCACTTTTAGAATTGACTTATATCACGTTAAGCGGAGGTGGAGCATGATATGTAGATCTCCAATTTTCACTTATCTCATTTTGGCCAATTTCTGACTTATACTATTTCTCCAGTGCACTGTAAATATATATTTTTGCTGCCAAATTCTGTACAGATCACTTCAAGTAACATTCCAAATTTAAGCTTTGCAAATATAAATTTATTATATTAACCAGTTTCTTCTTGGGTCATTTCATGTGTAACAAAACTGCGATTTGGTAGCAATTTTATATACGAGAAATACACAAAAAATATAGGTCTATTCACTTATTCTGTTATCGTAGAGAATTTTAATCACGACAAACATGAGGGATCTTTGAGTTTAATGTTCCACGAATATGCCCTTCACGCTAAGGGAGGCAATAATTAAGGCAAGGGAATGATGATGGAAGAATTGGTGGAATGAGAAAGTGAGAGGAAACTGGAGTACCCACGGACACGATGTTGTTCACTACAAACTTACTTGGCCGGGAATCGAACTAGGAACACCAAGTATCAGAGGTAAGCGTTCTACCATTGAGCCATCGTGGCTTTAAGACAGAAATGATGACATAAAAATACATTATTCTTCAGTTTCTTTAGTTTCGAGCGATGTTAGGAGAGGAGAAAATATTGCGGTTGTGGATCTGTTACTGTTTCTTATATACACCTCTACTAGAGGCCATACCGTTCAACGTACTGAGACTGAGTTGAAAACTTAAGATATTGGTATGATTCTCCCAGGCTTTCTTTTTAAATTTTCTACCTATTCCCAAGGATAAGTACAATTTACTGAAGGTAAAGATATATAAATATGATTTTTTTTAAATATCTCTAAAAATTTTGTTCATTTTCCTTAAATCAATGTTTCATTTATAAACCTTATATTATTGTATATGTCGTTTTCGTACGGAAAATCCAGATGGGGTAATTTACTCTTCAGACTGAGTTTTTATTCCGGGACGGTTTTCTCCAAAATGACTAGCGAAATTTTGTTCTTGTATTTTATAAATACATGTTTTATTAAGAAACATAAAATATAGAATAAATCATTTTTTTAATAACAAGGGATAATTTAGTTTTGAGGGTGAGTTTTCCCCGGACTATTTTCTCAAAAAGCAATTTTGTTCATATTCCATAAATATATGATTCTATAATAACTACAGCATATTTTCAACTTAAGAAGTTAGTGCGAGAAAGTTTAGTGCGGTGGTCCTTACCACTTATTTCAGGTAGTCTTCACCAACATTGATGTATATGTATGTCCCAGCGCTGCAACATTTTGAATATATCCTTTTTGTTAAAAATCCGTGTCACGACGCCCTTATAGTGCCTCTTCTAAAGCAAAGAAGAAATTGTCGTCACTGGACCTGCGTTGGAAACTAGTGGTCCAGGCTCTTTCAACCTATGTTCATAAGAATTGCTGTCGTGTACACGATCCCGCATCGTCAAGGAAGATGATTGCTTTTGCTGTCAGAAGGATGGATTGTTTCCCCTTTGGATGACAGCCTTCGGTCGATTTAATGTTTGGCAGTTCTTCGTTTGATAAACACATCTACTTTCCATGTAAACCGGGAATATATACTACTCTGGTTTTTTGTTCCTTCACATAACAATACATTCTACCACCCGCATGATACGCTTTGTGAAAATACGAAAAATCTTTTCCGAACATACTTAAATGCATTGTTTTTAACAAGCGTGACGGAATTTCATTGCAAAATCCTTATGGAAAAACAGCTGTTCTTTGTAGCAAATTTGTCTAAATTAGAAATCAATATTTAAAAACAAACTTGTTATATTAGAATCACATTACTTGTGTGGCCAAGGCAAGGGCTAAATTTCAATAATATTGATCATGTTAGAACCAAGCAAGGACACAGTACAATCACTTTTGATTCAATTGTAATCAACCAGTAGTCACTTCTCACTTGTTACTATTTTTTATGACGTAAATAAAATATAAGTAATGAAAATTCTAAAAAAAAAAGTAGAGTACTGATTAGAAATGTTTTAATTGAAATTCCTTATAGCATTTTCTTTGTTTCGTTAGACTTCTCCGCTTAATGCAAATTAAATTAATAAAAGCATCATGCCGAATGTAATGAGGTGATCTGCGTTTTATTAACTGACATACATCCTTCAAAGTAACTAACAGTGTCTAGTGAAGCTATATACAGACCGTATAAGTGTGTAATAATAATTTTTATTTCTTTCGAGGAAATAGTAGGTACAAAGTACAAACAACGTAGTATCATGCAGTTCTCGAGAAACGAAGAATTGTAGTCTATCCGAGACACATAGCAGGCTAAATAATGTTTAGGGACACGATACCATAGAATAGAACAATTCATACATATGGATGAAAACTTTTAAAGAAAGGGAAACCAAAATTTGAGATAAACCACGGAGCGGGAGAGCATGCAGTGAAATCACTGATACGTACAAATAACTTACTTCTGTCTTAGTTTATTCAGTAACAAATGAATGGCAGTCCTTAAGCTCCTGCACAATGATAGTGTTCATTTTGTTAAAATAAATTATTTATGAAAAACTAAACTGAATTTCTTGTGCAACAGCTTTTGGGAGGCCAGTGCTTATCAGCTGACTTGAGACACTCATGCTTTTGGGATGATGTGTAGTCAGCACATTGATTTCCCTCAACGTTAGTACTGGCACTTTAGACCAAAATTCAGTACTTTCTTTAAAATAACTCCCTAATTGTCCTCACGATGCTCTGTAAACGCCGAAATACCAACAACATCTGGCGTGTACAAACGGTAACTCTTATCAGACTTGTCATTGCTTGACTTCGCTAATCTCATGAGAAACAGTATTCCAGTTGGCTTTTGGGACGTTGGCATATTGTTTATTTATGTATGTCTATACTGTGAAGTCAGATTGTGTCTATTGTTTCTTGTATTCTCCAAATAATGACACTCACATAGCTACAAACATACTCATAACAGTGACACACACATATTGTTAATAGTGGCACACTTGGTACCTGTAAAGATTTACAACTTGTTTTACACTGCAAAATAAATTCCAGATAATCATAAGATATAAATTAGTTTACATTGGTATTAATTTTACTGAGAATTACAGTTTTAAATTTATGTGTACTCCCTTAAACATACTATTTTTCTACTCTTTGTACGGAAAGAGTGATTTAAAAGCTAAAAATGATTATCTATATTATGCAGCTTTTCGTTGTTTTAAACTTTCTCTATTAGAGCTCAATATTTCTCTTTCAGGTGTTCAGATTTGTCGTGTAATCTTACAGCCAGCCTCTTCACAGTCACTACTAACCCTGGACGTTAAAAGATTTCAGACAAGATAAGCAAAACGATTATCGATTTAAGCATTAAAACGCATAATGTATTACCTGAGAACCTTAGAGGGGAATGCAACTTTTAATATAAACAAAATCTGCTTTTCTATATTAAGCACACGTGTAAAAACCAATAAATATAAAACACCAATTCAGAAAATGAAATAAATAATTTTACCCGACTTAAATCCACTTTTATAATGATAACTAAGGTAGTACTTCCTTTGAAATCTTGAAACGTAAAACATTTCCGATATGGAAATTTGGAAAAAAAATCTTAATGAAGAAATTGATTAGATTATAAATCAAATCATTTGACATTTCACGACATTTATAAACCAAATGTAGCAAGTGCACGAAAATCTTATCCACAATTTGCACTATCTAATTTTTCATCATAATATGTGCTTTTTTCGGTAGCTTAGAAAACTCTAATATATCACGTTTAGTTTGTCAAATGTTATCTAGATTGTATTAGGTATATGTAAATTACAGTATTTGTCATGTTCTATCGTTACATCATGCATACTATTTTTACTAGTGACGGTAATATGTAGAATTATATACTAAATCCTAATAATAAATGGGGAAACGTTTTAGTTTGTTAGTCTGTGTGCCATGCTAATTTCTAATAATTAACAGTCACGCTTATAAATGTCACTACCTGAGCTATCACTTCCTACTCAATGATTTAAATCAACATAACATTATACAGGGTGTTACAAAAATTTGTCACAATATTTGGGAGTAGATTCTTCACACCAAAATAAGAAAAATGTTCATGTAGACCTGTGGTCGGAAATGCATAGTTTCTTAGTTATAGGATGACAAAAAGGTAATAAAATGATCTTTTAAGTTCCGTAGTTTCACTACTATAGAGTCTATCGTAGTCGGGTCAAGACATCACTGAGAAACTAGTACGTGAACTTTCCAAACATCCATCTTTCAGAAAATCCGGTACTTGCACAATCGTTTTTTTTTTTTTTTTTTTTAGAGAGGCTGTTTTAGTACTTGATCACTCCCATAGTACACATAATTAATAAATTAGCATAGATAAATTTGTAATTGAAATATTGTATCTAAACAAATAAAAATTTCAGTAAATGAACTTAAGAATTGAATATATGTTATAGATCAAGGTGACACATCAACAATAGTTAACATGATATTAATTTCGTTGACTAATCGGAAAATATTATAATTTCTTATTTCTTACTAGTTTTCTTCTTCGAAATATTGATACTGTTTATCATCCCAATGAAGGATAAGTTGAAGAATGAAGGTTACGTGTATCATAAGAAGAAAGACGTGATTGATACATGCATTCGTCATCCTTGAGATCATATGTACTCTATATATTTCATAAATATAAAAATTATAAATACTAATTGTTTCGCCTAAGTTTTAGACCCGATTTATAGTTACTAGAGGTTAAAATATTGATTAATTAAAACATGTAAGTACTTACCGTTAACAAATTTATGTATTTACTAATTTTGATTTTACCCACCTACTACCCCGAACTCCATTCTCAGTTACTCAGTTACTCAGTCACTTTGTTATATACAGGGTGTTACAAAATGTGTCATAATATTTTGGGAACAGATTGCTCACATCAAAATAAAAAAAAAAAAAATTAGTTCATATGGACTTGTGCTCAAAACTGGAGAATTTCGGAATTATAGGACCCCGAAAATGTGAAACAATAGAACTTTAAAATTTCATAGCTCCACTACTATGGGAGGTATGGGAACAGCTTAATTAATTAAAATTTAAATAATTCTGGGATATTAACAATTGACGAACAATGCATACGCAAAATTGTATTAATTTAGAAAATAATATGATTGATGCAAATGTAATTTAGAATAAAACATTTCTTAATAAATTTCAGACGTTTTGAATAATATTTCCAAAGTACATTCCCCATCTAAAATATAAGTGTCAGAATAATCAATCTGTAAAATGTAATAATCATTCTTCATATTATCTTCAGATTTCCTTTTTCTAACCGAAAATATTTTCCTCAAAGATTCCCTCCCTCCTAGCCATAGTCGAAAATGCACACCGCACTTTTCTTTCATTCCAGGAATGATTCACCTTTCTAACAGAAATATCGATGTAAATATTTAAGCTTTATTGTTCATATTGTTTACTTACTTTAGTCTCTTCATCTAATTGGACCAAATATTTTATATCAGAATCCCTCTTTGTATAACTTTAGCAATGTTTATTTACGACACAACTAGCTAACTACTGTTGATTCCGGCCTTAAGCCGATTGGACCATTTGCTCCACTTGTGCCTCACACATAAGGGGACTCCGCGCTAAAACGTTATATACTCTCAGCATCAAAGGTAAAAGTGTATCTGAAAAGATAGGGGGACGCATAACGTCACGCCGTCCCACGTGCTTATCTTTGTCCTTTGTATTCATTTTAGAAAGTGAGGCAACGCCATGGATATTTTCTGGAAGCAGAAGGACGGCGTCTCCTCACGTTTCCCTTTCATTTTTACCCCTGCTCAACATGTCAAATACAAACAACACATTGCAAGTTGGCTGGGATTTTGGAGCCCACCACCACCAAAAAATAGTTTGATGGATTTTCCAGAATCTGAACATGTTTGCTTGCAGCTTTGGTTGTATATATATATATATATATATATATATATATATATATATATATATATATATATATATATATATATGACAATGAAACACATATACCTGTAAGGGACGTTTTAAAGCCGATCAAAATTACTCCCAATTGCGCTCCGCACCTTCTAATGCACAGAGGTGTCATTTGGAGAGGGGAGGAAAGGGCAATTACCCACCTTGTGTTTGATATATATATATATATATATATATATATATATATATATATATATATATATATATATATGTGTGTGTGTGTGTGTGTGTGTGTGTTTTAATCAATTGTATACAAATATACTAATAATAAACATGACACTATTAAGTCGGCGGGGAATCTTTGTACCTTTTTCTGTCAAAGAAAATCTTAAATGAAGCTGCTGCGTCTTGTTGCACGAGCTTTGGATGAAAAAATGTCAACGTGCTTTAAATTTTTGGTTGAACCCTAGTTGTTCGATAACCCACCTAACAGTTCGGTCATGTTGGTTGCATATCCCTCCAGATATTTCAAATCTATGCAGGCCGAATGACGTCAATGTGTATTTAATATAAATAAGACCCCACAGAAACTCATCACAAGATCTCCAAAAACCGTTTGGCGTAGGTGCTTTTCAAATATTGTACGAACTTTGTCCTTGAACCCTAGGCTATAGCAGAAATGGTTTTGTGAAATGTGATCCTTACGAAAGGCAAATGGAATTGAATATTTTTCGACTATGATGAGCTCCCAAACCATTAAGCGTAAGAATTTGAGATGTGGTTTGTGTTTCTAAAACTTAGACTGTGGATAAAACGAAGTTTTGCGGAAATAGACTCCTAAGGAGTTAAAGGAAAAGTTTAACTATTTTCAGCATTCACAACATCTCCAAAACTGATAACGCTATTGAATAATAACACAGCCACACACAAGAAATAAAAGTTCTGTGCACCAGTTCCCAGAGTATGGATTCGATGTATTTTGTTACGCAGAACCCAAAATTCGAAACCATGATTATGGTTATGATATAGACAAATAATTTCCCACGTTGTCGTTTTGGCAACATTCTGTTAGTAGAAGAGTGGCCTACGCAAGGCGTGAATTCTCGTTTAAATACTCCCTTGTGCAACATATCATGCAAAAATAAATAAATCTAAATTCTCTACTAAAATCTCTATTAAATCTCTACTAAAATATTCACACAAATACCTAAAATGATATGAACTTGGGGACTTGAATTTCCCTTGACATTTCAAAGTGATAAATATAATTTTACACAACATCCGTTCACTGCTTTTTCTCCATACATCAAATACTCATCCTTCATCACTGTACTGTGGAAAACCCATTTTTAGGTATTCCTCAATATAGCATCTAACTTTCGTATTCGTACAACATTAAGAAGAGACATCTAGTGTTGTCATTGAATGTTACTCGCACAAAATTGTAGGAAACAACATCTTGATGAGGTACATGGCCGCCGAATCGAAGTCAAGGGTTAGTTTCCCTTCGAAGAATGTTTAGTTATTCAAAATACATGTCAAAATACTCTCACACTATAGTACTTAATATACAGAAGATTAAATACCATAGTGCTATAATTTATTTACTATAGTTAATAATGATATGTGCTTAAGTAAATGTTGTTTTATATGATATATTATGTGTATGTGTGTATCCAAGTGTATATGTATTCGCAACTCTACTTGTGTGTCTTCTTTTGCCTCCTTTGGAATCGGCCTTTTGCTGCCACTTTGAATCAGTTTTCTACCCCTTTCCAGCCTTGTAAAAAAATCCTGTGGGTGGCCCTCATCACGTAGCTAATGTAATGAATGAAGAAGGAAATTTAGCAAATTTAAATCGCACGATATTCATTCGTTTATTGTTCTGAATTTATAACAAAGAATTTAGCGACACTCTTTATGCTACTTCAGAGTGTCGCGACACCGAAATTGGGAAGTTCTGTGTGTATGTTAATGGAGAAGGGTAATTAATGAATGTATGTAATTATGAAAGAACTGATAGAATGAGAATAAGGGAAGAAATTTGAGTAGAAAACCAACAGACACTTTGTTGTTCTCCTCAAACTCACATAACCTGAGATCGAACCAGGGACTCCTTGCACCACAGATGAGCGATGTACCACTGAGCCACCGTGCTCCAATACTTTACGAAAAGAAAATCATAAGAGTAGAAATGTGAAATATTGGCATATTCTGTTCCAAAAATCCTTTCGTTAAGGACAAGCAATGTATAAATACATAAGCAAAATAAATTCATATTTGTGCCTATGTAATGCCTGACATTTGAGATTTTCGGGATTTGGTTGACTACATGTAAACATATCTATACAATGTTAAATCCAAATCCAATTTTTAATATGAAATAGCTCTGAGAATATTAACTAAACAAATCGTACTTGATGGAAATTTATCGTTCTCAGTTCTAATGAGAGAAAATAGAAATTAATACAGGTTAAGTCGGAATCCCTCCATTTTACACAGTTTTATGTTGCTATTTAACATTAATCTCACTGCGTTATCTGTCGCTTCTCTCTCCTTTCACCACCACTATATCAACTGCGTCATCATTCAAACAGTTTTTCAATGGTTACACTTCTGCAAAAGAGAGAGAGAGAGAGAAGAAAACGCCCGTGACTTGGATGGGGGACGCATTAATTTCGTAATGAAAAAGAATTCAATTTCCTGTCTCGAATGATTTATAGCGTTTGCTCTTGTTGGTGAAAATGAAAACAAATCGCCATTCTTGAATATTGGAAAATTTCAAAATCCTATTTACACCAGTCATCCAGGAAACGTTGATGATTACGTGTATGAGTAAATGACATACGCCATAAAACGCTTACTTCACAATCACATATGTATACGTCTGTTGATATATTTGAAATACGATGTATGTGACATCCAATGAGAAAAAAAGTTTAGTGTGATTAAGTGTTTCTCAATCTTTTCAATACTGAGATCTACATCGAAGAATATCAAACTTTAGAGGTATCAAAAGTATAATATAAGGAAATGTTTAGCTGTGTCTCTAGCAATTAAATTTGTCAAGTTATACTGGGGGGAAAACGTATGTGGCGTACGTATAAATGTAGGTTACATGTGTAAATCTTGTAGTTTTTGGACTTACCTTCCAGTAAATATATAACTGAAAAAGTATATTTTATACGTACTTTCCATATAAGTGTCCCGAATGAGCGTATTTTCCATACGCCCAAAAGAACCTTATATAGGCCTTCAGGATCTTACATACAGATGGACGTATGTATCATACAATATGTATACGTATGTAATATATGGAAGGCTGTTAAATGTCATACATCCTGCAATAGTATGATATAACATATAAGCGGGAAAAGGCATTACGTATGTAGTATATGGATAAAGTATGCTCCGTACTGATTTCTGTAGTAATCATGAGGATTCAGTATATTTGTACAATATACCGCTGTCCGGATAACGGGTTTTTCCCAGTGTAACCAGATGATGAGATTTGAAATACATATGTTGAACATAATGAAATTCTCCGATCATTTACTCCAACAAAATTATCAAACAAAAGTTCTTTAACAACATCAATATGATATTAAACTCAGTTATAATTAAAAATACTTTATTGTCTTACTTAAACGAACTTAACTGAAGAAAATTGATATGATAATGCTCTCTCTATGTTTGTTTTCAATTTTCTATTCGAAACATTAGAAACACTTTGAGTTCAAAAATGGTTAAAATATCAGTACAGAGTTATTGTCAGGATAATAAGTGCAAAACTGAATTAGAAATGAATGGTTGCTTTTACCTACCTCATAGAAGGAATGCTATGATCAATTTCATGTTTTTATAGGTCAGATATTACCCTAAAATATTATATGTACACTTTCGTAATTGTATAAATTGCAAATTACATCCTTTTAACAAGAAGTAATTAAACGGAATCAGTCAATAGAATATTTAATGATTTTTTAAATCTTAATGCCATATTTTATGCTCTGAGGCTAAAGCCGTGATGATGATAATAAACTAAATGATGTGGAAGGAAATGGAAGACTCTCGAGAAAACCACACATACTGTGTTTGACTTCTTGGTGCAAGATTATATCGAATCAGGAATCCCATTCGTCAGAGGTGAGCACTCTACCACTGATCCACCGTGAGTCCCTTCTGTTGAATCATTATTTAATCATTAAGCATGACTTGATTGAGAATATACTACCCTATAGGAGTGACTACTGTTTCATTGTCCATGACGAACCTTACTAATTTCTCCAACATGTCTTTGAAAACAACGCATTATTAAAATTGTAGATGTTCACTATCAATACCTCATGCGTAAGGTTTATATAAAGCATTTTTTGTCAAGTTTTATTCAATTTTTATATAATTTTTTAATCTTTGTTTTAATTGTTTCAGGTCATTATTTTCCTGATCTTCTAATATTTCAATGACACACTTTCATTCATGACAAATTTGTTGGTATCCTTGAATATTATGTTGATAAAACGTATGAATTATTCTCATTATATCTTTGAAATAATATATATATAATTCTTCTAATTCAACATCACGAGAGAAATATCTATAATTTGGTTGTGAGTTCAAAAAATAGAAGCAATGATGAATGAGTAAATAAAATGAAAAACGCATAACAAAAAAATGTCGGCAGAATTTCCCTCTAATGCCATGAAGGTTCTCACATTGTACTGAATATAAGACGCTTCAAAGAGGAAAGAAAAAATAAATAACAGAATAAGACATCCGAGAATTGAAAGGAATCTTGTTGTCGAGCTAATCGGAAAGGCGTCGAGAATGGAAAACACAAGACTCAAGGCCATCTCAACGGATGTTTCCATTCATTCGAAAAATAAAAAGGTTTCCATCTCCAAACCTGAAATTATCATTATCTTTAGTATTCTTGTTAAATACATCAAGGGAATGAAAACGTTATGAATAAAAGTAACAAATCACATTTGATTTTTGTGGACTTTCAACAGTATGACTATTTTGATAAAATTATATCACTGTTAGGAGTATATATATATATATATATATATATATATATATATATATATATATATATATATATATATATATATGTATGTATGTATGTATGTATATATATATATGTATGTATGTATGTATATACTTTGATGCCTGCGTCTATCAATTGATAATATGACTTATCTTTGGAAGCACCGTGTGCATGTGTTTTTTCTGGGTTTTCCCGTTTCCTCCAACTTTGTTCATTCTACCATTTCATTCATTTCTCATTCTCACCGTCTCCTTTATCCTAGCCGGCGTAACCGTGGAACGTAAAACTCAAAGATTTCATTTCATATCATTTATCTTTGGACAACGTAGTCGTTAACGCTCTAGTCTTTGGTGCAAGCGGTCCTTTGTTCGATTTCCGGTGAGGATACTCGGTCGAAAAAGTGTAAAAGCTTTTTAGGCCACCTACTCTGATTGAGCTTTTCCTGAGTTTTTCTCATTCACATTAGGCAAATGCCGGGATGGTACCTAACACACAGGTCCCAGACAGCTTTCTTTCTTCTCCAATCCTATCTTCCTTCCGTTTCTTCGGATCGTGTGATCGCCGTGGAACGTCATCCCCCCCATCACGTGATGGGCTAACATTTCCATAGATGTCGAAAGTTCAGAAATTTACTTCCTAATCTTTGGATGATATTTATAATTAAACGAAAATTAAAAATGTTATAGTTAACTATTATTAGTAACTAACTATTATCCCAATTACCGTATTGAGACTTACGGAAATGTCACTCACCGATTTGAATGAAACTTCGCATTTTTCTAGAACACGCGAAAAATAATCGACACGTATTTTTTGTTTTGTTTTGACAATGGTGAAGTTTTAAGATAGAGACCATCCTTTGAACGTTAGGGGTGGTCTCCAAGCATAGACAGAAAACAATCATTTAATATAGAAGAAAACATACTGCCAGCGGGGTTTTAGGATAGCTGATCGTCAAAATTACGTCAAAATCTGACGTCAAAATTACAAAATTCAAAATGGCGGATCCAGTATAGTGATTACAATTACAAAATGCCTTCTGGTTTGAAATTCTCTGCACTTAGCCAAGAACAATTACAGTTGGCAGGGATTGCTACAAGAAGGTTCCGTAAGTCTCCTTGTGAGTACTGTTGTCTAATAAAGTGCTTGATGAAGGTAAAGTTCAGTATGAGCTTCATCTGAACAGACGGCGTGCTTAACGTACAGCATCAAATTTTTAGGTTCACGAAAGAAATCGATTTTCTCGAAACTACACAACAGAATATACACTCACCCCATATCATTAAGTTCAGCTCACTGAAACTTATTATTGGTATCTATCTCATCCATGTATATTTTCCCCGTTACTCGATGATAGTATTGCTGAATGTAATAGTGAGGGAGACATCAAGTAAACATGGCAAGGCGATGTAGTGGTAGAACAATTACTCGTGGTGCAAGGATGTCCTGGTTCGATCTCAGTTCAGAATTCTAGCTTTATTTCCCACTTTGTCGTTAATCAAATTATTTTGTAGTTATTCACTTAAATTTATCTATCGCTTACGACCTGTTTCGGTCATTAAAGTAAAGATTTAGTTTAATTAAAAAACAAAAAAGTTAGAAGAAAATAATATAACCCAAAATTTTGTTTATTTCTCCTAATAGTTATAGTGATTATTATGAAAAACTTGAAACTATGTGATTGGTGATTGAACACAATATATGTATTTCCCAAGAAGGTTTCAATAATAATTTGTAATCTTCAGATCAATTAATTTTTATAACTAATAAAAGTAATTTAAGAAAAAATGTTCTTTAGTAATAATTTTCATCATACTTTACAACGTTGATATTCTGAAAGGAATTTTTCCTTTTATTTCAGTAAATGAATGACCTTTTTTTAATTTTACCATTAACAAATAATCACAGTTAATTATGAGATAGTGTATATTATACCTGACAGATTTTGTTTCGGCTGCCATCGCTACCAATATGAGACATTGTCTCAACGATTTAATGTATACGAGTTACGTAAATTACCATCTGTAGCAGGAACTAGACGCCATACAACAGTTAATTATTTTAAATGAGAAAGCTCTCCTACCTCGTCCAAAGACTGCATGAATGCTTTTGATCCACGAGGTCCGAATTCGATTCTCGACAGGAGGGAATCGAACCCATTACAGTAATTTAGTTCACACTTTAAACTCTAGATTTCCTCCTATAAAACCTAACTACTGACAAATAAAATTCAATCTAAGGAATGTAATTTAATCTATATTAAGCAATAACTTATATACAGGGTGGGCCACAATAAACCAAAAAGAACATGGGATGTGAGAAATCGAACGCACTAGTGTATTCGACGTAGCAGTGCTCAATAATATTTCGTTCCACGTACGAGCTATGAACGAAGCATGTTGAACTAGAACGAAGAGAGGGGAAAGAGACGATAGAGGAAAACAGGACCTTCAGGACCTAGAATAATAGTAGAAGTAAAGCCAATCATCAGTATAGGGACTATCTCGAAAGATCTATGCCCTCCAAGTCCCTATGATCTATCGAGTTGCTATTTTTATTCGTGGAGCAACCTGAAGGGTAAGGAGTACAAAAAATCCATGAATCATTGACGCTTCTTAACAAAACGTACGAAATGCCATCACGAAAATCCAACGGGAACGATTTCTGTAAGTCTCCCTACACGTGTTCCATTGGTCCAACTTGTCCCTGAAACACGGAGGTTACCATTTCGAGCAGAATATATAGACGGACGAACGCATGTAAGTACGCATTTGTCTTTGGACTATTTGTATAACATCACATTGCAGTTCATATCTTCAGCACTTCGTTTGGATGTGGTTTATCTTGGCTCACTCTATATAAGCAGTTGAAATCTCATCCACCACAAAATTTCGTTAGAAGCATGTTTCTGTTTATGTGACGATCTCTCTCTAATTAAGATCTTAACACATCAATACTTATGAATTCTTACTACTAAGGCTTCTTCGGATCTTAACTTTTTCTTCCATATTTTCAAAAATATTATTGGAAAATAACTGGAAATTTTATGATACTAATAATTTCAACTATTTCGTTACTCATTTAGTGATATTCGTTTCGATAGAGGGAAGAGATAGTAATAACAATTAATATTATTATTGGTATAAACATGTATTCTTGTTTGAACATATTAAAATCATTATGTGAACATATTGAAATCATTATCATTTGGAGAAACTAATGAGTAATCTTTTAACGGATCAAAATTGGGTAGAAGTGATTCAGATGGGGAGACGAACAAGCAATTTTACACAAAGTGAAGAATAACGGCCAATATTATTCTTGGATTCCTGATTCAATGCTAATGTGAACCAAAATTTTAGTAGTTAATCAATGTTTCTGGAATAAAATTATACATGCGATGTAGTCAAAGGATACGGTACCAAAGTGCTTAAATGATATCTTTCTGAGGCGCAGAGTGGAGAGAAGTAGGCACCACTCTTAACTAATTACAACCCAATGAACTTTGGAGTACATGAAATTCTTAAAATTAAGTTGTAGGCTGTGGAAATCTGTCCAAGTTACCCATTGGAACGATTGTCCTGGGTCCTCGAATTCGCAGGAAGATTTAAAGGAACACAGCTGAGAAGAACGGTATTGAGAATATTAGAAATATCTGGAGTACCTGTTACGATTCTTCTAATATTTCTAGATTTAAATACCATGTATTTTAAACAATTTTGAAAATGTTCCCTGTTGAAATATTTCTATAGCCTGTAGTTGGTTTCGGAACTTGTGATCACACATATAGTGACCTAAAACAGTGGTTTTCAATCACCAGTCTGCGTGATTACTTTTGCTTAGTGTCACTTGGACTGGTGCTCTCTAAAGTCCCCAGTACATCTTCAGGTTTTACCAATCCGCGAATATTGAAAGTTTGGAAACCACTGATCTAAGTTATCACTTAAATTAGTAGCACACTAAAATATCCCATAATACAAGATAAAATCTATAAATTAAAAAGATAGTAATTACAAATCTTTACGTAAGGAACGTCTGGTTTAGTATTTAAATACAGTAAAAAAAAGTTACCAAATTAGTCATACATACCAAATGCTAATTCCAAACGTAACAACTGTTTTTGAATTTCATGAAATTCAGTTGTATGTTAATTAGAAAGCCGCATTTTGATATATTCTCATGACTTTTCCATCTGCCTTTAAATTAAATTGCATTTACTTGGACAAATGGAAGATATCGTACGTAATTGCAATTAATATTACTATTGATACTGAAATGTATTCCTGTTTGATCATGTTAAAATCATATCGTTATTTCCAATTAAAATGATGAAACTGTATTGCTTGATCTTTTTTGTTTAAAAAATATGATTAGCTATGTGTGCATGAAAAGAGAAACCTGAAATTAATATGTTGAACTCACTGCAAACACCGTTGCAATTTGCAGTACAAAAAAAGTGTGTTCTGTGGAAAATTAATCATACAAGAGAGCTTTTTACCGATTGAAGTACGTTCACAACGAGGATAGATTGTGACACAAATTAAATCATATATAGAGTATAATACTCTTTAAAGTTGAACACCTCATTTCAACGTTAATATTATATAAAACTTGATCTCCTACTTTAAGTAGAGTCAGAATCATTACTCTGAATTTTATCAGAAGCTGAGGATTCCCGCCATGTTTTGAACCCGGGATTATACGTACAATTAAAAATATTTGTACAATATGGTGTGTATTTTCTTATTGCCGATCGATGAATCAGATTCCGTATATGCAATCAAAATAAGAAAGACATAATCACAAGAAATATATAATTCTATTAATTTAGCTTTACGTCCTGATACAACTTCAAGGTTATGGCAGAAGCATATACCATTTACAATATATTGCCTCAAAACAATTCCGAAATTTGAATACAATCCATTTGGTAGGTACATAGACAATTACATAAGACTATCCTACGCAGAACAGTTGCTTTTGCACTATCTTGTTACTCCACATTGTTAGTGGACCATGCATCAGGTACTTTTCTTTTTTTTAACGAAGGAAATGCATCCTATTTGGAACAATACCTTTTATTAGTTGGTATATTTATATTTTGTTTACTTCGTCAGAAACGAGGCTATATCGGACAATACCTAAAAAAGTTTACAGTGACATCTGGACCACTCTAGTATGTTTAATGCTCTTTCATTGGGAATCGAACACCCGACCTTGTGCATCAAAGGCACGCAGCACGTTCGAACCGTACGCTCTTGGTTGAGACACCTAAGGTAGACGAAACATGCTCTCGATGGAAACAAGGGAGTACTTATCGAATTATAGTTATGATGAATGTTGAAAAGGGACCTTTGGGTAGATCAAGAAAGAAGTAGGAGGGTAATATTGGGTAGTGCTATTGTTGTATCTCAGTGTCACCCGTTGTAATGCTGTAAAATGATTGTAATTTGTAAATACTCAATTAAATACAAAATACTAATTGTCTAAATTGCAACGTTTAGCTAAATTAGTATTCTTTTTATACAAACACAAAGCTTATTATATATGTCAATCAAAGATGTAAAACTTTCAAACAAAACATATAGAAATCATAATACAATGCTGATTTCTGTATACAAACTCTTTCTGGATGGATCTTAACATTCTTAATGTACTTATCTATCACTTCAACATCAAATATATTTATACAAGAAGCTTTCTAACAGGTTGACTGCCAAGGCCATATTATGTGTAACGCTGTGTGGGACCAAGTAATAAAAATTTGCGAAAATGAATCAACATGGTACGTCAATTTTGACGCCATTGTTATAAGCGCCGGTTGCTTTCTACGGTCAGGCTACGAGTATCGTGTAACACTCTGGAGCCAACAGATTATTTTTTTTACCATGTTAACAAGTGACAAATGAAACCCATATACGGTACCGCGGCATGAAACAACTGGTGAGGTGAGACACAGAAGTGAATATAACGGCCTCACGAGTGATAGTAAGTACTTGAGACTCAATTTTGGGTATCATGGCAGTCACCCTTTGGCTATAGTGTGTTAATTTCAACTTTAAAGGTTGTGTAGTAGGATTAAGAAGGTATGTTTTACTGCCTTTACAATATTCTCTTTGCCTGTATTCTATTCTTTTTCTTTTCTTTTTTCTTTCTTTCTTTTTTTTTTTTTTTTTTTTTTGTATTCAAACGCTATGTTAACTTTTAACCTTTACACTAACTCAAATCTCAATTCACAGTCATTAAACTAAAAGCAGTAATGTAAATTAAAACTTGTCCAAATGTAAAACTGAGTATTTATAGTCTTTGTGATATATATATATATATATATATATATATATATATATATATATATATAGAGAGAGAGAGAGAGAGAGAGAGAGAGAGAGAGAGCGAGAGCGAGCGAGATATCTAAGTAATTATGTATGAAAAAAATATATGAAATCTAAGTTTTACGTCCAACGGTTATGCCGGATAGGCTAAAGAAGACAGTAATGATGAGAAACAAATGAAATGGTGGAACGAAGAAAACGGAGGAAACAAAAGGACCTCGAGGAAACCAATGCACACAGTGTTTGTCCACGACAAATTTCACTTGGCGCGAGCTGGGATCGAATCAAGGACCCCATACACCAGAGTTGAACACTCTACCACTAAGCCACCGTGGTCCTTGGATTGTATATAGTTTTATTGTAAAAGAAAGCTGAAAACCTTTTGGGAGCGGCTGGATAAATTGAAGCAAGATGCAATTAGAATTGTATTATTTGTTACACAATAAATTATGGACTACGTGAAATATAATGCTCACTCATATTCAACCTTTATTGCACGTGGGTTGAATGAGAAGAAGAAGTTGATTTAAGTTATTATTCAGGTTTTAAATTCTAAAAAAGTTCCCAGTTTTTCTTCTTTTAATCCATTATGGAGAGATGTTTTCGTAATTTCGTGATGAACCACCCACATACATTTTGCTCTTATGGTTAATTTTAATAATATTAATAATATTTGAAAAGAGGGCGAGAAACCTACTTAAGACATCATTTGAGAAGTTTCTTAGTAGGATGTAATAGAAGGAATGGAAAAAGATAAGGCATGGTGAAGAAGATGATTGTAATTAATGAACAATATTAAAGGGTACATTTTTACGTCAAAACAAAGAAATGATCGGATAATCCTTTGTTATAGAAGATTGTAAACTAGAGATAGGTGGTCCGTCAATGTTGGGATGGTACTTATAATGATAATTATAAGCTTAATAATTTCATTCCCAAGTCATTAGCATCTGCTATGCTATGAAACGATAAAGTAACACAAATTTATACATTTCTATATTTCTCTGAAGCATTTACTCCTTTCTTGAAATACGTTTTGTCTTATCTTCAAGTGGAAATTTCCGTATTTGCCCATAAATGGGTAGCAACAACTCGAGGTATATATGGGTAATTTTGTAATCGAAACTCACAAGGGATAACGTAAGTTTAGGGTCACTATTTTCAAGGGAGCTCAAGCTCACTAATCTCAAGATATCTGACACTGTTAGTCTCTCCATTTTGGGCTCGGTATCTTCAACAAGGCTCGCATTTACCTCATTAGCGCTCATTACCTCATTAGTTTTAACATTTCTAATATGGGACAGTGTGCCTTATTCAGGTAACACCATCTTTGCCAAAAATAAGTAAAAACAAACATTGGTCAGTTTAAGTCATGTTTTTATCCAATTAGAGCTACTAAGAAATATCAATCAATAAATGCATCTATTAAATAATTTTAGGAGATGCTTTTCTGTCTATACGTTACTCAAATATTTTATCACTTTAAGAAGCGTAAAGTAATAATTCCTTATAATTGTGGTCTTCATAAGTAGTAAAACAATGGGATTTTAAGCAGTGATCAGGAAAGTAGAAGTCAAAAATTAATGTTTCTATACTAAACTAGAATCAAATTACGTCTAGGATTTATTTATTGATTTGTACAATCTTCACACAATAATAATAAAAAGGAATGGTGGGTTGCATATAATTTAAAATGGTATTATTTAATAGGCTCTATGTGATTTGAGGAGCAGATTTTTCGAAAAGATACGTGTTCACCTGAAATAGTTTTTGGCAGTACGGAGATACAATTTCGACGGTCATGTTATAATTACATGCAAACTACATTTTGTGGGTGGTAAAACATATGGAAGGTTAATTTTTCTGGTTGGAATTGTGTATTGTTTACGATAGGGACGCAAATGAAAAATATTGTCTCATTGACATCTCACTTTTGAATTTTTAATGGCATGCACTCTTTTGCTTGGCACCTTCTCATTTAAGAAGGTGATGAAGGATAACGAAAACGAAGGATGAAAAATATTTTAACTACACGTGTATAACACGTTCGAGGTCCAATATCTCTGAGAAAATATATTTTTTTCACTGCTGTATATCAAGGTGTCTTTATTAAAATAGAACAATAATAAATGACTTTTCTTAAGTAGGTAGCTGTGTATTGTCACAATTATTTCGCGACAATTATCGCGTACATCAATTTCCTCATATCAATTCCACCATTATCTGTTTCCTAGATACTTTTTTTCAATCAAAAGGGAATGAAACTGCCTGCTCTACACTTGTTCTATTTCCTTTCAGTGGTACCACATGACTACCTTAGGTGAATGGGTCAGAAACAAACTTCGGATATGGCACCGAGAAGCAAAGATGAATATGTGCTAAGAAGCTTCAAAGTATTACGCAATATTTAACACGCGAATTAAGGGAAGCGTTCTGACGTCTGTAGCATGTGACTAGAGGTTTATCTAAAATTACGTCACTAATGTGTCAATAGTGAAGAAGTGTGTTTTCTCGAAGCCTCCCCCCGTTATTCAATCTAATAAATTGCTCATTCATTAGTGGTTTCTTATCCCTTATATTAGCTTAGAAAACACAAGTGCAAAATACTTACTTTGGTTACCTTACTAACCAGAAATATGGTAGAAGAAATGTAATGAATATCACTAATAACGGTATATTAATATTTGATCTATCTGTTGATATTGTATTGCAATTTCGGAATTAATAGATTATATAGATTATATATATAGACTAAAAATCACGTAGTTCGTCTTCCCGAATTGCAGTAAAAAAAAATGTTAACCATGGTAAAACTTAAACTGGAGTGGAGCTTTCATTTCAAAAAGCTTGGACTCTTCTAACGATTAAGGGTGAATATTTCTTCAGCATTAATTATTTCTATCGGAGAAACAAATTACAGCATAAAGAAACTTACAAGGGATATCAATAGTATACTGAGACGTTGACATACAGTTTATTATGAGATCCGAACTAAGTGTAGATTAAATCGAACCACCAACGATAGCACTTGACCATGAATAAATTCCACACACTTACTGCATTTTTATATTTAGGAACATATTTTTTAAAATTTTTACAGGAAACCCTTTCCCTAATTTGCACCTCATGTTCCAATCTATCTAGGTAAACCTTTCTACATGCAGATTTTTTTTTCATTTTAATGGAAGTTTGAAGTTTTCTCTTGTTAAATGCAGTAAGAATAAGTGTATTTTCTATACTTTCCACTATTGACCTACTTATAATAAGTACCTCTTGTGCTTCTTCATATTTCAAAGGACTTTCCACTTGCTAATGATGCTGATAAAAATAGAAAACAAAATCTGAGAGCACAGTCTTCTATAATAAAATTTAATGCTCTTGCGATTTCAAGTGCTATTAAAGAATTCAGTCATCTGCAAGAATTTCTTGGTTCCTGATTCACTAAACTTTTTGCATTACAAATAATCATTCTTCAACATGTTATATATAGCATATATCTTGAATAAACATATATAACATCTTGACTAGTCATTATAAGTTTGTAAGGCTTTTTTACACTGATGGAAATTTGGATATTCTCTCTTTTCAGAGTGAAATAAGAAGCTAAAAATATTTACACACAACGTAACATGGTCATATAAGAGGCAGTGTTGAGAAATCTTCATCTTTCGTAAGAAAAACAAGTCAGACTGAAAGTTTTGTGATTGATTTATTCAACATACTACCCTTTCGATTCGACGCATTTTTTTATTTCGGTTCTGCAGTTTTTTTCGGTTAGGTATTAAACTATGTTTTTGCAGCTGTAATCGCTTCAGAAACGTTGTTGATTTTTTTGTCTCTTATGTTTTTTTTTAAATTGAGAATGGGTGGTAGTCATATAGTGCTAAGTCTGGTGAATAGGGTGGGTGATTCAAGCTTTTAAACTCTAATGTAGCCAATTTGTCCATTGTAACATTGCTCTTGTGAATGAGTGCTTCTGATCTGCATGCAAATATTTGTTCACCCACTTGACGGAAAGTTTCTTATGTCAAGATGATCATAAATAATTATCTTAACGGGTTTACCGGAGATGCCTAGATTTTCTGCTATGTTTTAAGCAGAAATGCACTGGTCTGAGAGAATAATTTCATGCACTTTTCCAATTTTTTCGGGCACAATCACTATGGAGGGTATCCAGATATGGGCTCATCTTCAGTGTTAAACGTCTTTCCTAAATTTTTCTACCTAGTTCTCAACAGCGGTATAGCACGAGATGTGAATCTCCATATTTATAGCATCTTATCATGGATGCTCTTCGCGGATTTCCCTTGGAAGAATAAGAACTTAATGATTGCTCTAGTTCAATATCATCCAACTCCACTTGCTTATCCTCCATCGAAATGAAATCTTTGAGTTTTACGTCCCACGGTTATGCCGCTTAGGCTAAAGGAGACGGTGATAATGAGTAATGAATGAAATGGTGGAATGAAGAAAGTGGGAGGAAACGGGAGAACCCCGAGAAAACCCACGCACACGGTGTTTGTCCACCACAAAGTTCACTTTGTAGTGCCCTTTCTTCCGCCGTTCTGGTACGGCGCAGGCAATCCCACAATATGTGTTGCTTATTGTACGATCAGCTAGAAATATCGCTCGGTTAGCATTAGAACATCGGACTTCCGAGAGCTGGTTCGTTGCCAACGTAGGACAGGCTAACAAGGAAAGGAAACAGGAAACTAGAATTGAATAAAGTACATCAGGAATGAATACACAGTGCGTTCCATAAGATAAAGATGGAAATCAAATACAACCACGGATTATTGGGCCGCTTTTATTAGTCACTGTATATACTGTATATAGCAAACTATTGTCTCATCACATCGGCTACAGTTAACACGGTTATACCAGTACGATCATAATGATGCAAACATTTATACATGTATCCAAATTTCTCCACATTAAGTTACATAACAGCATTCCTGTTCTCGATGAGTCATCCACCAATACATATAATTAATATTTTTTCAGTATATGTCATCAATTAATCCTTTAAAACATCGTGTTTCATCATATACATACACCAATACACATTTATATTATATTTATACTAACTTCGTCGCGTAACAGCAGAAGGATGATCATTTAGTACAGGAAGCAAATTGATTCATTCAACATGGTAAGCACAGTAATATATTAAACAAGTGTACAGGCATCCGATTTGTTATTTGTGATGAACCAAAAATATTTTTTTTCCCTGATGTTATTTGTAAACAGAAGAGATACAATCCAGTTGCAGAATCCTCACGGATTCTAGACTATTTAAACCACTACGACAAATTCATGTTTTCTTCTCTTGATCAACACTACTATATAAAGTTATTTTTTTTATTTAATCACTAATTGTAAAAACAGCAGAAAATATCAATTTACCAGAAGAAAACGAAGATAACTGGCTACAATTTTTAAATACACCGGTGGCGCAGATTAATTATAATCCAACATTAACTTATATAGCGAAATAACAAAAATAATAGCATAAATGCAATACTAACAATAACCAATAAAGTTTTGGTAATGGCAAAGATAAACAATAAGGGCATATTAAAAGAAAAATAATCTTATCCTGTAATGGAGACCAAACGGGTCCATTACAGTTTGCCCCGTCTTCAAATAAAAAATATATACATATATTTTTTTCTGATTGTCTAGTGCAAGGTACTTAAATAACCTGGCACACTAAAATCACAACACAGGACAAATACACAATAAACAATAATAGAGAAACAAGGAACGAGTGAGCAAAATTTACATGAACTAGGCTTCATTCACTACTTTTAACTTTCTTTCGGAATTTCCAATTCATCTCTTCTTTTCCTTTCTTCAGTTGCCGTTGATCAATCTTCCGTTTCATCTTAAACCATACTCTCACAGTTACTGCTCTAATTTTCTTCCGTTTCTTCTTTCTATGGCCTTTCTTCTTTTCCCCTTTTCCAAGCTTCCGTTTCCATGCTTTCGGTTTCCTTTTGTATTTCCAGGTCAAGATATCGCTATTCAAGTTTTTCCTCAGTTTACGGATCCTTTTTCCAATTTCATATACTTTTCTTCTCTTCTTTCGATGCACATTCAGGATCATTTCTTTCACTTTCTTTCCGTTGTTCTTCTTCCTAGTTTTGTAATTCATACAATTATTTGAAGTAGGCCTGTGTTTCAATCTTTCTTTAATTTCGCTTTCAGCCTTAAGGTAATCGAAGTCTTCGTCCTGTGACCCTTTCCATAGCTTTCGTACTCTTCTTACACTATTTGACACGCATTTATTTTCTTTAGTTTCTCCGAGTACTATTTTCTCTTGCAGGGTCTTACTTCGCTTCCACCGTTGATTACTCTCATTATCATTCTTATCAGATTCTGACGAATAATCATAGTTTGATGATTCTTTGTTAAGCCTCCGATACTTATGTTTCCTACTACACTTCTGAACGGATTCTGAAAGCTTTTCATTCTGTTCTTGTAGCTTGGAGTTCTCTGCTTCCAAACTCTCAGTATCGACTTTCTTTGGTGTAATCTTAGAGAGTACATCCATAAGAGCTTGAACTTCCCGCTTCTCTCGGTCTAGTTCCTCAGGTTTTTGTTTCAAACTCACTTCAAACTGTGACACCAACTGATCACGATTTGTTCTGAATGAAAGCATCTCCGTTTCCTTCAAATCTAAAGCCTCCTTCAGACTGTCTATTTCCGTTTTGAGACTATAATTCTCGTCTCGAAGACTATCAAATTCTTGGCTTATAGTCTTTACGTACCTTTCATTCTTCTCACAAGCTTTAAGCTGTATTTGCAGTTTCTCAATTTCAGCATCTTTTTCCTTTATAGCGATAAAATTATCACGTATAACAATTTCGGCACGATTCAATTTTTCAGAATACATATTAATCTCTGCATTCCTTTCTTCTTTTTCTTTTGATTTTTGAGAAAGCTTTTCCTTCAGTGCATGTTGTAATGAAATTATTTCCTTTTCTTTCTCAGACATTTCTTTATGTATCGTATTTTCCTTTTTGTGCAACGTCTTTCGTAACTCCTTAACTTCCGCATGCAAATTTTCTTGAAGCTGCTGATTCTTTTCAAACTGCTTTCTCTGTTCTTCTAAATTATTTTCAAGGCTCTGAATCTTTTCGTTCTTCTCTCGCGCAAGGGATTCCAAATCCTTCATTCGTGTTTGCAAAGATTCAATCTCGCATTTGTGCTGTGAGGCCATATTGTAGTTAGCTTCTTCGAGAGCTTTATTTCTTTTTTCCAGAGTGAGTCTATCTGCATATAATATTTCAATCTTTTGTTCATAATTATTCACTGATGACAATAACTCATTCACTCTATCCGTACATATTTCAGTTTTACGTTTTAGCTTATTGTGTTCTGCATATTCGACTTCAAGAAGTCGCTGACATTTACATAATTTTTCACTAAGCACACTAAGTTCACTGTCTTTAGCACCAAGAATACTTTTATAATCCACTACACACTCCTCATAAGATCTGATTCGATCCAACAAAGCTTGATGTTCATTTGCTGCTTTTGCTAATTTTGATTCCAGCTCCGTCACTTTATCATTAAAAGTGGAACACTTACACGTTTGAGTCCGTTCTTCAAGAGCCTTAATAGTTTTCACCTTTTCAGCTATTTCTTTGTCCTTTTGTTTTAACCTGTTCATGACAGAATATTGGTCTACTTCCATATCACTCATTCTTTTCTTCATCTCTTCAGACTTTGTTTTCTGTTCATCTAGAGAGAGTAAACAGCCTCGAAGCTTCTGTTGAAAACGATTATTCTCTTCGCGAAGACACTTAATCTCGTTCAGTTGAGAACTCGTGTCAGTTTTGATGCTATCTTTCATTTCATCCAAAGCGTTAACATACACAGCTGCCTTTCGGGTATAAGTTGGCTGTGGTTCTTTCCTTGTGGTTTCTATATTCAGCCGTGATGCGTCTTCTCGCAAGCTAGATACCTTCTGTTTACTTCGGCAGCAGTCGCAAATCCAAATTTCTCCGGCGAAACTCATTTGTACATAGTTTTCAAATGTCATGTTAATACACTTAAAGTGATAGTAGCATTTACATTTTTCGCAAATAATTGAAGCCACTATTTTGCGTTCTTCCTTAGGTGATACTTTTCTTTTTATACAGCAGGCATATTGCCAATCCTTGCCTAAGGCTTCCTTCTCAATATTTTCTTCCATCATTTTCATATTGTCCAAAATCCAGTAATTCATCCGCATCTGGTCATCTTCTCATGTATGTATCCTCTCATGTTTCTCTACTTGTTACCTACTCACCTCGTCGTGCTTCAGTAAAACCAGATTTTACTGTGTCCTGGATAAACGGTCGCCAATTTTGTAGTGCCCTTTCTTCCGCCGTTCTGGTACGGCGCAGGCAATCCCACAATATGTGTTGCTTATTGTACGATCAGCTAGAAATATCGCTCGGTTAGCATTAGAACATCGGACTTCCGAGAGCTGGTTCGTTGCCAACGTAGGACAGGCTAACAAGGAAAGGAAACAGGAAACTAGAATTGAATAAAGTACATCAGGAATGAATACACAGTGCGTTCCATAAGATAAAGATGGAAATCAAATACAACCACGGATTATTGGGCCGCTTTTATTAGTCACTGTATATACTGTATATAGCAAACTATTGTCTCATCACATCGGCTACAGTTAACACGGTTATACCAGTACGATCATAATGATGCAAACATTTATACATGTATCCAAATTTCTCCACATTAAGTTACATAACAGCATTCCTGTTCTCGATGAGTCATCCACCAATACATATAATTAATATTTTTTCAGTATATGTCATCAATTAATCCTTTAAAACATCGTGTTTCATCATATACATACACCAATACACATTTATATTATATTTATACTAACTTCGTCGCGTAACAGCAGAAGGATGATCATTTAGTACAGGAAGCAAATTGATTCATTCAACATGGTAAGCACAGTAATATATTAAACAAGTGTACAGGCATCCGATTTGTTATTTGTGATGAACCAAAAATATTTTTTTTCCCTGATGTTATTTGTAAACAGAAGAGATACAATCCAGTTGCAGAATCCTCACGGATTCTAGACTATTTAAACCACTACGACAAATTCATGTTTTCTTCTCTTGATCAACACTACTATATAAAGTTATTTTTTTTATTTAATCACTAATTGTAAAAACAGCAGAAAATATCAATTTACCAGAAGAAAACGAAGATAACTGGCTACAATTTTTAAATACACCGGTGGCGCAGATTAATTATAATCCAACATTAACTTATATAGCGAAATAACAAAAATAATAGCATAAATGCAATACTAACAATAACCAATAAAGTTTTGGTAATGGCAAAGATAAACAATAAGGGCATATTAAAAGAAAAATAATCTTATCCTGTAATGGAGACCAAACGGGTCCATTACAACTTGGCGGGGGCTGGGATCGAACCCGGGACCCCAAGCACCAGAGGTGAACGCTCTACCACTGAGCCACCGCGGCCCCCACTTACCCTCCATCCTCACCCCTTATTTGCAACAAAAATAGATCCATTGGTCCCAGTGCAATAATCCTGTGTCACAAATATATATATATAAAGATGTATGAATGAATGAATAAAAATTTCAGATGAATGAAAATTTGACTTAAGCGTTAAAGACTTCCTAGCACCTCTCATATATGTATACTAATGATACTAGTATTTTTCAGTGGATTTTAGTAGTTCGACCTACCAATATTATCTAAATTTTAAACTTTATACTAAAGATATATTAGAGAAAGTGGTCTAATAAACGTATTAAACATATGTTATTAAATATGAACATCTTGAATTCTTTGAACAAATGAAATTAAAATGAAATCTGTACTTTTACGCCTTACGTTTATCCCTTGTAACTTAAGGGAAACAGATTACTAATGAAAATGAATGATTATTAGAAAAAATGAATGAAAATATGGAAAGAAACTTGAAGGCACATGAACGTGATGTTCTTACCCACAAATTATGGTAATATAGCCTGACATCAAACTAAGAACCACTAAACCAGGACATACCAGGGGTGAACGTTCTGTCACTGAGCAACCGGGGCCCCATTAAAATTCTTTATCAGGATAAAAGCCACTAGTGTACCGGCGCTTGTACTGCTAGAATAATGCAATGGTGTATAACTTCCATACCACGTATTGAAGATTTTTTTGTTTTGTTTTGAGATTAACAATGTAGTGGCTGGCAATTACACTCAGATTGTTAGTTGTGTTTCTAGTTAGTGGGGATAGATAATTATAACCATAGAAAACCATTATTGATATGGAAACGCATTTTAACTATTTTAGTGAATAAAATCCAGATACTAAATTGTAAGTGTATGAGGGACTAAAAAAAATTAAAAAAGGAAAACTCACTTCCTTTTACCTTGAAATGAAACACATTTCAACTTAATGTATGAACGTATTTTGTATCAGTACATGATTTGCATGTCAATCACTGAAAAGCACATCCATCAATTATGTAGTTTTATATTTTCCATCTTTTATTTACCTAAGTTTTACACTAAAATATGAGAGATATAAGGGAACAAGCCATTACGAGTTAGTGCATGGGAAATTAAACTTGTCGTATGTACTTCATATTTTAAAAAGAACAAGAAAATCTATAATACTGTAGATTTTTTAATCCAAAAGGATCCCTATATTTTAAAGAAAGGATTACAAAAAATATATCTACAGTACTGACGGAGTACATTTTAAGTACTTAGTATAGAATTACACTAAAAATAGAATCAGATACAGATCTTTCTCAGTCTTCCTCATAAGGAAACGTTCAGGGCAAGGAGGAGAATAAAGTTAGAGCTTAGGAAAGCTCTCGTTTCTGGTCAGTAAAGAATAATCCACATCATATGTCACGAAAGCAAGATGACCACATATCTTTGGGCACGAAATTGAGGCAAAAAAAATTCATCTTGAGTTAAAAATATACGGTAATATGATTTTATTTTAAGCCTGTATTATAATGTAAAAATATTATTTTAAGAGTTTTGTTATGTTAGGCTTTTAAATGGTGCCATTCTTCCTATTTACACCTATAGAACATTGATTTAAGATTTCCTTTAAAAAATAATTACAGTACAGTGTTGTGTTGCGATGATCGCCAGATGGCTTTAGAGTGAAGGGGAGAAAATCAAGTTTAGAGTTTTAGGCCGTGTTTTCTTAAATGCTGTCCGGTTGACCTTGTAGAAACAAAAAAGTATTGAGAGGGTTGTACCTTAAACCAGTACCTAACAGCAAACTTTGATTGGTCATACACAGTGCTTTTGGAACTACTGTTCTAAAAGCGTTCACAACGATAGGGCATTTTTGGGATGCATGCCCCAAGAATTTTCCAAGTTCTGATTCTGAAAACCTACGTACTAAACAGCAAAGTTAGTGCAGGGGCCTCCAACCCAACAGATAGTGCTATTCAGACAGACTACTAATTTCAATAATACTCGCGGGTCAGTGAGCCGTAATGCGTTATTTAGAACTGTAAGATGCTGCATCATTTTATTTATTCACACTTTCATCTTTTGAACCTACTTATTTTTTTCAAAAGGAGGGTACCGCGGGAAAGATCTGTACAAACATACATAGAAGATCCTTGGTTTAGAGAGAATGTGATGCGTAAAGTCTTTTGAACTACGGTACTTCAATCGTAACATGGCATAAATGTTTAGGGAGTTTGTACTCGTAACAACAACCCGTTGTTACAGGACTGAATTATTCACAACATTCTTAGAGGATCCGCTCCGAGATTCTAATTTCTTTAACAACTGAATTTTAACTTCTATTAAAACATGAATTCTTTCTAATCTTTAAATACTTCGCGCAATCTTTCCTTTGCTTTCCCTTTTCCTTTGTCTCATCCGTACTTACACGGGAGGATCCCGCAAGTTATCGCTAAAATCTGATTGCCACATAGCACATCTGATAGAGCATCATGAGAAATAAAAATAAGCAAAATTTAAGGTGCCATGGACCAGAAGGATAGGAGCTAGATTCAAAATTTGAATAGTCAAAGAATTGTATCATTTAGTTATGTACGTTTAAAGTAAGAGTCGCAGTTGCAGTTAGTGATAATAGGTTTAATGATAATAGTGCATTTTAAATGTGTGCACACTTGTATATGGTGCTATTTGTAATGACATATTTTTAGGCTGAGTTTTCAACACTACTTCACTTATGGCAACACTGTTTGTGGTTTTCGATAGGGCAGTTTGTTCTCATTATATTGCAAAACTTTTGTTTTGATTGCTTTAACGGTTTTCAAGATATTTACTTTAAACGTACATAATTTCGTGATATAATTTTTTGGCAATTCAAATTTTGAATCTCCCTAGCTCCTATCCTTCTGGTCCATATCACCTTAAATTTTGCTCATGTTCATTTTTCATGATGCTCTATCAGATGTGCTATGTGGAATCAGATCTAATCAGATTTTAGCGACAACTTGTGGGACCCTCCCGTGTTAGAACTACTTTCCCATGCCTTCACTTCTTTAATATATAAAATTTAGATGTTGCATGATGGTGAAACGTGCATATTTAGAGAGAGGATGGTTATGAACAAATTTTTACACAGATTAGGTTTCATACTGTTAGAACTAGATTGCCTTAAAAGTTGTTTTTTCACATTATTTCTGCTAATACATGACAGATATCAGGTGTTATATGTTTGATAGAAAACATTGTTCGAGGAGAGTTGACTCAGGCTTCTTGTTTTCCTAGGAGCCTCCTACACAATGACTATATCTTTCTATATACCTTTCTATCTCTACATATAATATTTATCTTATTTGTTTACATTATAGTATCGTGTTAACACAGAGAGCGTTGTCTTTTAAATATATGTATATATATTGTATGCTTTTAAGCACAATAACGTAAAATAAACAGGCCGATGTGATGCGAGATATATTAATGTTTATGACAACATGAAAATACGTCAAATTAATCCATTTAGCTACAACTTATGGACTAAAAAATTACTCCTAAACAACATTCGTTTTCTTCATATTACTTGTTCAGTTTAGTACAAGTAAACTGTAGTTTAGTACTTGTTCAGTTTAGTACAAAAAGATATGCACAATCCAACAGCGTTAATAGATTTTCTATCGTCTTCTTTTAAAATTTAGTTTGATTTCCTTCGTTTCAGGTGTATAACTTACGAAATCAAATTAAATTTTTAACATAATATAATAGAATAAATTATGATAAAATCTTTAAACTTGTCTCCTGGCAAAGTTGAAAAAATGAGATACGGCCTTTTGTCTCGAGAGGGACGATATAATATGGAACAATCACCTAAGCGGTTTCTAAGAATGCGATCCGAAAATAACTCACCCTCAAAACTATCTCTTGTGGACTTCGTCAGGAGTAATGTCTTACGCGATGTTATAAGGTAGTCAATAATATTATTTACAAGTATTTATGAAATATGAATAAGTTCGTTCAAACAAGTTTCTGAGAATTGTCCGAAGTACGCATCACGAAAACCAAACTACCCTTTGTTAATCTTTACAGTTTATATAATATGGAAAGATCGCCTACGTAGTTTCTGAGAATATGACCAGAAAACAACTCACCCCCAAAAGTACATCTTGTGGACTCCGTCAGGAAAAATATCTTACGCCATGTTATAAGCTAGCTAGTAATATTATTTATTTATGAAGTATGAAGAAATTTGCTTGAAGAGTGTTTTGGAGAATTGTTCGAAGAATACATCACGAAATACAAACTATCTCTTGTTAAACTTTACATGAGAAATCACACAGGTCTGCAACCAAAACGCTGTTTGCATAAGTTTAGCTGATTTTTACGCTTCTGGGTGCACCGAAGTCGAAAATGACCCCGTTTCTTTCTGGGACGTCAAGTTTTTCCACAATCGAAATGTAACGTGTTCAAACAGGTAGCTGGAAATCACTAAATTGCAAATGCATCACACGTAAGTAAAAATGAACATGGAAGATTAAATGTATTTGTGCTCCCCGAAACATGAAAATACATGTATATTGGTCCGAATGGGGATCACTGACACATATCGTAATGTGTCATGAATGAGAGTACGAGATTACAAAGAAAAACCAAAAACAATAAATATGTTCATAAAACGAATTTAGTAAGATTACATCTCAGATTTGTAAAACGTTGGTAAGTAGTTCTGGGTATACTGTTTGTTGCTCAAATACTACGAGTACGCGAGTACGCGGGTTTTTATTAGCCCTGATATTAGAAAACTCATATCCGACAAAGACTTCATCAGTTCAATGACTCCAACTAAAAAAGAGGCTTTGGTTGCCTTTACTGTAGTCGTCAAAACGTTTTTGGGAAACCGAAATTGCCCACAGTACAAGGAAATGGTGGGAAAATGTTCCTAAAACTTGGTTCCTCCATGAGCTTAAAAGTCTATTTTCTCAACTTCCACATTGACTACATTCCTAACAATGTGGGAGCAATGAGTCAAGAGGAGGGGGAGTGTTTTCATCACGATATCAAAGAAATGAATCCACGGTACCGGGGAACTGGAGTGTTACGATGATGGAAGACTACTGCTGTATGTTGTTTAGGCATCTTCCGGCAGACACCTACAAAAGGACAAGCTGCAAACGAAGTTTGACCTTTAAAAAAAGACGATTTCACAAGCAATCTGGTTGAGGGTGGTATTACTTATTTTCTCTTGACGTATGTGCGTGTTTCTGTACATTAATTTGTATTACGTTGTTAATGGTATTTCTGTAAATCGCATATTTGTGTTCATATTTTTGTTCAACAATGACCACCCGTTTGTTCGAAACCCAGACGTCCCAGGACAAAACGGTTGTCATTCCTGTATTCAGTGCACCCCAACATATACGAATCAGTTAACTAAACCGAAACAGCTTAGCATTGTTTTATTTTTGCAGACCTGTGTCATTTATGCCAAATTATGTTTACCATTGAAATATTAGTTTATTAATTATTAAGAACATCGCCTGCGTCGTATTTCAAAATAATTCAGTTTCGTTTCACGGTTGAAACTTCGGTAGGCTTCTATACTATGGGAATTCAATACTCAAACTTAAAGTAGTACATCAATCACTATAGATACTTTTATAAAAAGGCCTTGTGTCCATCTTAAACACAAATTAAATATAAGTTTCTTACAAGGCTGTTTATATTCTTTATTATAAATTAACGAGAATTCTCGTTAATTTATAATAAAGAATATAAACAGCCTTGTAAGAAACTTATGTTTAATCAATCGCTACTGATTACAATAGATTATTAAGATAGATCAAAGATAGCACCTATTCCTCGCACGCTGAATCCATATCAATAAGCTATTACTCAATATGCCTTACTGCTTTTGTTTTATGGCAATTAAAGTTGAAACTGGAAAATCGTTAATTTGAATAACTTCCAGTCTGAATAGATGGTTAGCGGAGGAAAACGGACTCACTCTTGAAAGGCTGAATCAATTGCAAGAAATCGAATCTCAATATCTCTTACCGTTTGCTCTACTGAAAACAGTATTGAAACCGGAAGTAGTAAAAATTTCAACCATTTCTGGCTTTGATAGAGTGTTGCAAGTTGTCATGATATATTCTCTTGACACTCTGAATCGACTACAGAAAACAGCTTGTCGTTTTCTGTTACCGTTTTTCTATGATGACAAAATGATGAATCCAGAATGATTAATTTAACCACTTCCGGTTTGAATAGAGAGTTAACGAAGGAGATGATCTATTCTTTGGAAACTGAATCGGTTGCAAAAATCCGCATCTCGATATCTCAACGTTTTTTCTAAGGAAATAAGTATTGAAACCGGAAGTAATTGAGGGGATGAGCGCAACAGTGGTCTAACCCACACTTTTTAAAAATGGAGAAAAATCAAGTTAAAGTTAAACACATGTGCTTTTCGTACAATATACCAAAAGCAACCACAAGTGGTTGAATATGTCATACATTGTACTTATATACATTGTACAAAAAATCACATGTGTTTAAGTTTAACTTGATTTTCCTCCATTTTTAAAAATGTGGGTTAGACCACTGTTGCGCTCACCCTCTCAGTTGTAAATTTCAATTCTTCCAGTTTTGGTGGAGTGTTATGGATCATAATGATACGTTTTCTTGACAGCCTGAATCGATTGCGTAAAACCCGCTTGTCGCTAAATATTACAATTATTTCTATGGCGATAATTGTTGAAAACGGAAATTGCTAATTAGAACCACTTCCGGTTTGAATAGAGAGTAATAGACAAGACGGAATCTATTCTTGGAAAGATGAATCAATTGCAGAAAACCGCATCTCGATATATCTTAGATTTTGCTATACGAAACTCAGTATTAAAACTAGAAGTAATGTTAAAATTAAATCTCTTACGGAATTAGTAGAGTATTGGAAATAATCGTGGTACGTTGTCTTGAGACGCTGAATCAACTGGAAAAATCACTTCTCGCTATTTGTTATCGTTTTCGATCTATGGCGATAAACGATGAAACTCAAAATGGCTAATTTAATGCACTCCAGGTTTGAATAGAGGGTTAATGGAGAAGATGTAACCTATTTTGGGACACTGAATCGATTGCAGATAACGACATGTTGATATCCTACACTGATTTTATTCTACAGAAATCAGTATTGAAACCAAAAATAATGTTAAACTTGAACCACTACTGGTTTTGGTAGAGCAGTGGTCCTCAAACTTTCTGATAACACGGATCCTCTGTTCATTCGGGAAGTGATCTGCGGACCCCCTTACAATGCTATTTGAAATTTCACATGTTATTAAAAACTATGCTAATTAGAATTACCACTGACAAGAAAAAGATCAAGTAATATCATGCAGTAAGTAATTTATTCTAAAGATACATGATTGTTTCCTAGTTAACGAAACTTCAGTTGAAAATACAGTAACTTTCGAGTCTGAAAATCAATGTCTTTTTTCTTTCCTTTAAAGAAGCAAATCCACTTCATAAACGTTCTCAAATGTGGGGTCACTAATGCGAGGAATGAAATTATTTATTTATTTCGTAATTGCATTGAAATGAGGATTAAGTTTTGTCACCATCAATCTTAGGTCCGATTCCACATTAAGATGATTTCGCTTTAGGGTTTTAATACTGCAAAGAGCAGACAAGGTCTGTTCACATAAGTAAATGGTAGGGAAAGGCATCAAATGTTGCAATGTCTTTTTTAGACAACTCTTCATACTCACAGCGCACACGCAAACCAATTTGAGCCAAGAGTTACTCGCAGTGGCGGATCTAAGAACATGTTTTGGGAGGGGTTTCTCATCGTTTGTTTTAGAAATACCAGAACTGGGGGAGGTTTGATATTTATAAGCATAGGAATGACTAAAATTTACTTTTATTTAAAAAATAATAAAATCTGGAATTGGTGGGAGTGATGGGAGCTTTCCGCCACTTGGAGACGAAATCTATGGAATTCCGAGGCGTCGTGCAGTTAATGAACAACTACTTTTGAAAAATTGCAATAACAAAGAAGGAATTTCTCTCACTTGAAGTAGTCTTATGTAACTGTTGACCGACTTCAGGGCAGAAATTTAGTAAAGTAGGGAAACATTTAAATTCACAAATATAGGTATCATATTTAATTCCTTTCTTTTTAGTAACTGAAAAATACTTCTTGCATAACAGCTGTGAGTTCTATTTTATTACAACACATTTAAAGTTTTAGGCGTCGCGGACCCACTGAATAGGTTCCACGGACCCCCAGGTTTATGCGGACCCCACTTTGAGAGCTACTGTTGTAGAGTATTGTGGATAGTAAAGATATGTTATCTTGAAATGTTGAATTGTTTGCAAAAAAATGCTATCTGTTACCGTTTTTGTTCTATGGTTATAAATGTTCAAATCGGAAATAACTAATTTTAACCTCTTCTGGTTTATTAGAGGATTAACAGAGCACGTGAAAGCTAATCTTGAGACGCTAAATCGATTGCAAGAAGGAGAATATTCATAGCAGTTATAGTTTTTGCTCTACAGAAATCAGTGTTGAAATTGGAAGTAATAGTAACTTTGAATCACATGTTTTGGTACAGTCTTGTTGATAGGCATAATAAGTAATCTTAAGACGGTGAATCGTTTGTAAACATTGCTTCTTGCCATCTATGACAATTTTCGTTCTATGGCTATAAACGTTCAAATCGGTATTGAAACCAGAAATGTTAGAAAAATGCAACCATTCCCGTTTGGTAGAGTATTACGGATTATTATCTTAAGACGTTGAATCATTTATAGAAATAAAAACAGCTCGCTATTTGTTATTGTTTCCGTTCTATGGTGATAAACGTAGAAACCGGAAATGAGCAATTTTAATCAGTTCCGGTTTGAATAGAGAGTTAATGGAGAAGATGGAACTAATCCCTGGACGCTGTCGATTGCATAAATCCGCCTCTCGATATTTCTTACAGTTTTTGCTCTGTTATCTGTCGACAGACGGACAGATGGGCATAGCCATTGTATAAGATTTCCGACATTCATAAATAGGATAGTTTGAAAGTCTAAAAGAAAATCGAAAACATTCAATCCTCAATAACAAACTACTACTTCTTGAGGACTTTTAAGAGAAATTACACTACATTCTAGTGTTAGTAATTAAATATGTATTTGTTAAATGTGAAGTAAATCACCTTAGACATGTTTGAGAGAATCGACTGGAAAAAACACACTCCAACAATAAACTACCCCTTGTGAATTTTTAAATGCCACACGCCACATGTAGTGTTATTAATAAAACATATAGATCTTTTTTTAGGAAATTTGAAAAACAAAGTTCTAGATTTTTTTAGGAAAATATTCTGAAAATTTCTCACATTTCAAGAATAAGTAATCCGTTGCGACATTTTTCAGGAAATGTGACTTACTTCATATTATAAAATTAATAGTGAAATTTTTATTAGCAAAAGAAGAGCAAAATCGTCTGGGTTGTTTCTGAGCAAGTAGTCCAGAAAAAAATCTAGCTGTAAATTACCTCTTCTGGACGATAGATTTGAATTTCTCTGTTCTTCTATCGATTTCATCCTACTTCAATCAGATAGAAATGAACAAAGGCTGAAAGCATTTGGCATTATTATATCCAAAGGCTTTTACTGTGTGGAATTATACCAGGATTATAAAAACTTTGTTTCTTCAGTAAGATGTGCACATAAATAACAACTGGACTTTTCTTAGCAATCCATCCTGAAATACATATTTTCCCTGGGTGTATAAAAGTTTTATACACTTTTGAAGTGTATAAAAATTTGACAACTGCATTTCAATTTTCTGTCGAATTTTACACTGCCTATATCTGTCAGAAGCTGATAATATCGTACTTGCGTTCCACTATAGTCGGAAAGACTTATCACCGGCCTTTTCATCGTGAATAAAACATCACAGAGTTTAGTTTCGAAGATATAATTTAAACTTTCGTACCTATCAAAGAACGAAAAGTATTATTCTGAATATTAGCCTAAAAACAGGCTAGTAAGATAGTAGTATGGTAGGTGGAAATATCTCTCGTATCAGGACACACTCTCTGGTCATTTATGCAGATCATACTTCGTATTAAGTTCAATGAAAATATACAAAATATAAAAAAATAAATACAACAAATAAAAATATATACAAAAATAAACGTCCATCACAATCTGACCCATAATTTAATGCGGTGAGAGATGGTAACGGAAAATAAGAATTGCGGCAAATAGTATCTGTACGCGCTCGATTTACTTCTGCAAGCTGATCTAGCTTAATTTCATTTACCCTATACCGAGTCTTGGTTTACAACGTCCCTGGCTATTCAAATGACATTCATTCATAAATGTACGTTCCGCGTAGCGTTAATTTGCAATATTCTCAAAACATGTAAGAGGATGCACAAACGTCTAGGCGAAAACATTTAAATATTCTTATTCCTTGTTGTAAACGTAAGCCCATTCATTCATAAATATACGTTTCTTGTGATCTATTTTACTGTGTTTAGCAGAGTTTGTTCACTATATTTTCACTAGCGTCAATTACCCGCTTCGCTGGATTGAAATAAGACAAATTAGCAATATGTTCCATTAGTCAGTCACTTTTTACTATTACTAAAATGTTCTCTGATATCGGTCATTTTCGATCATTTTTATATATCCCAATCCCCTCCCCGAAATTGCGGGGTAAAATTTGGGTTTGAACGGTATTAGGAATGTCACTGTTCATCTCAACACCCTCGAAAACTATGAATTCGAATCCAATATCGGATCATTTTCGATCATTTGATGTCATTCTTCCCTTTTTCCAAGTTGTGGGTCTGAATTTGGATTTAAACAATATCGGGAGTATCTCTGTTTATCTTAGCAATCGAGAAACTTATTGATTCGGCACTAATATCGGTCATTTTCGATCATTTCTATATATATCCTCTCCCAAGTTGCAGGGCTGCATTTGGATTTAAACGGTATCGCAAGTGTCACTGTTCATCTCAGCAACACCGAAAACTGTGGATTCGGTACTAATATCGGTCATTTTCTATCATTTTTAAATATATCTCCTTCCTCCTCCCCTAAGTTTTACCGTCAAGACGAGATAACAGAAAACATCTCAGATCCGAACCTCATCTATGTTGAAAATTTAATCGAGATCGGTTGGGTGGTTTAAGAGTTATTAAGTCACAAGCATAGTCAATTTCAATTTTTATATATATATATATATATATATATATATATATATATATATATATATATATATATATATATATATATATATAATATTTCTTCAATACCAGGTGAAACGACAAAAAGTACTGTTCGTATTATAACCTAATATCCCACACTTTTACTAAGAATATACTTTACATTTTCTAGTAAATTTTGTTTTTGATTACTTGTATATTATTATTATTATTATTATTATTATTAATAATAATAATAATAATAATAATAATAATATTAATACTGTTTCGTATCTGTAACGTGGATCCCTACTATTCGAGCGCTCCACTTTAGATCCCTAGTGCAAACGGGAAAATTTCTTGTTCAAGCCTCGTTCCAATGCAACTAAAGTTCCCCAGCCTCCCACAAGGAGGTGTCTAGGATACCATTGAAGATAATGGCACTCGGATCGTGGACTCGGATGGCTGACTACCTCGTCTCCTTAGCTGCCGAGATCGAGGAGCCTCGGCAAGTAAGGCCTGTTAAACACTACGAGATAAATCCTAGGAAATATCTTAGGATTTATCTTCGGAAAAATGTTATGACATATCCCGTAGGAAATCCTACCGTTTTGTGCAGTACGCGTGAGGAATTTTTCTGTCTGACCGAATGATGTTTTCCAATATAATGAAATAGTTCCGTTCAATAAAAGTACAAGATTGATGAATTCTTATGCTAGCTACATTCTACATCCTACTAATATTAATACCAGGCGCTATATTGTTAAATTGAATATCTAAAAAATTACATAAAAATCAGAAGGGTGTTGGTGTATTTTTCGCGCACCACATCTTAGAAGATTTATAGGTAAAATTCAATACTATATATGAAAAGACATACTTATAAAGAACACATTTCTGCAAGCAATAGAATTAAATACAAAGTAATAGACCTATATTTTACGTTTACAAGTGTAAAATCATAGGAAGTGTTTTACTACGGATAAAATAGGTGAGGGACAATGTTCAGCAAAAGGGGTCCAGCTATTTTTTCTGAGAAATATTACAATTTCGGTAGTTTGTTCACATTAGTTTAGTTTAGGTTAGTTCAGGTTAGTTACGGTTATGTTATTATGTTATGTTAGGTTATATCAGTATAAGGGTAGAACATAATTTTCAAAAAAATGATAGAATTTCGCTTCTTTTCTATTAATATTAGGTTAGTTTAGTTTCATTCGGATAGATTTGGTTAAGATGTGTTAGGTCTAAGTACTTGCTTCTTCCATTTCTCATGTAGATTTTGAATTTTTTACGTCCCCTGGACCCCTCACACAGGTTGGTTTGTGTTTTTGCGCTCTAGTTTTTAAACTATACATCCGGACGCCGTATTTATAGACTTCTAGATTTTCAATAATTGCTGTTGATGGTCCCTTCAATTTTATCTATGCCATATGAGATATTTACATGTTGCTCAGCGCAAAGCATTTACGAAATAATAATAATAAGGAAATTAGTGACAATTTTAATTTTTCTACTGTTACTTCGAGTGGTGCACCAAAAGTAAAACTGCGCGGTCAGAAGATAACTTAGCAAAACATACCGCATCAGTTGTTTTGTTTTCACTTACTCTCACCTGATGTCGCTTAAATCGAAATCTTACGAATTTTCTTTCCAAATTAGAGCGTGCTCTAAACAAGAGAAATCTCATAGGATCGCTCAGAACACAGGAAATGACATGCAATCCGATGCCATACACGTTGAGATTTTCATTCTAGGAAAAATCGTAAGAGATTTCCTAGGATATATCCTATAGTGTATAGCATGCCTAAGTGTCGTTTCGTCTACGATAGAGTTGTAGATAATGGAAACTCAATACTGAAACTAGTCGTAGTAGGTCTACAACTACCAGTATTACCACCGTTTTGTTCTACGGTGATCAATGTTGAAACCAGATATAGTTAGATGACTAACGGATGAGACTACCTGTCTTCAGGGGTATCAGGACATTTGCGGTACAATCAGAAAACCAGTTTTTCTGGTACATTTGTGATACTGTTCAAAACTTTCCCTTAGACAGTGGTACATTTGGGGTACATATCGCGAAACGTGCGCCGAAAGCGTCCATTTCACCCCCCGTTAATTTAAATTAGAATGAATATAATAATAAAGGAGTTGGTTATGGAGATGGAACAACCTAATACTATGTGATTAATTTTGATTGGCTGATTTTGGTAGGTTATATATATCTCAACGTCTAAGAAGAAAGTTAGGATTTTAAAAGGGTTCCGGGTTCACTTTTCATCAGGGTTTTGAGTACAAACAGTATCAAAGTTTGAAGAACGTGTACTCAACTTAGAGGAAACAAATATTGTCCCTTTGATATTCAGCCTCTTACCAACAAGAACTTGTAAGACGTATCAGGACTTTTTCAGGTTGGTGAAGGCTAATATTAATAATTGGAATCCGAAATTAATTAATTGGATTTCGAGCAAGCAGCAATAACATCTGGAAGAATACTGTTCCAGGAAACTCACATTAGTGGATGTAATTTCCATTTTAATCATTGCTTGTGGAGGAAGATTCAGGAATTGGGACTCATAAATGACTATAAATCATTTCCAGAGGCGAGTCCCTGCCTCAGAATGTGTTTTGCCCTCGCATTTCTTCCTGTAGATGATGTACATGTTGGGTGGCTTTCCATTATGGAAGATGCATCACAAGTTTTTAGATTATTTTGTAGAACAGTGGTTAAATAATAACACCGGTTAAATAATACCGGTATTGACATACCCATGCGGAACTACTTGAATCAACAACACAGAATGAGCAATGCTGTTGAAAGATGGATTCAAATCAAGACTCAAATCATTAATAGGTAAGTCAACTCTAATGTGTACTGTTTGGTGAAGTATCTAAAAAAGTGAGGCTCTGTATAACGACTACTTGTATGAAAGAATTTTAAACATTGAAAAGAAACGTAGACGACATCAGTACATAAAATTGGACGGAAAATAGAAAAAATATAAACTCAATAACAATTAATGAAAGCTATAAAAGAAAACAAAAAAAATACAAATATTTCTAGAAGTTCCCTTTAAATATCATGGACAGGCGTTTGACCAATCAGAGATAAGGATTTGTTTACATTTTTCAGTTTTGGCCAATCACAAATAAGCATTTGTTTACATCTTTCGGATGTGTATACCATGTATGCTTGTAAATGCTTTTTTGTATTTTTCTGTATAATTAATCCTTATATTTGGGTTTACATGATCTTAGTGTTCTGAGAAAGACTTCTATATACGTATGGTGAGTTAATAATGGTTTCATATTCTGAAAGAAGATTTTAAATCTGGTTTTAGTATGCAGAAAAGCTAGAGTTCCCTGAAAAAGTCATGTTATTCTCCTCTAGAACAACTTGCTGGCTACATCAATGTTATAAAATTTGGTCTTTGCGTAGCAGTTGATAGTGTGTGTTTATCCTCTAATGAACACCAAAAAATATCCTCAGTTAGCTTGGAGAATAAGAAGTTATTTCGAATGGTACCGCAAATGTCTCAGTACCACAAATGTTGATACTCGGAGTACCACAAATGTCTCAGTATCACAAATGTTGATTCTCGAACTACTGCAAATGTCGATACTGCAAGTGTTGCGCTTTCGTTTTCAGGACTATGAATCCATTAAAATGAAGCTTCTTAATATCTCTTAATGTCCCTATGACGATCAGTTGAAATCAACATTGTTTCTAAACATTTTTACCACTTTCAATTTGACTAGAGAGTAAACAGAGGAAAGGAAACATTTTCCTGAGACTGATTTTACAATCCTGCTTCTCGCTAATTCTTACCGGTCTTGGTCTATGGAGAACAATAATATATCCGGAAGTAGTAGTAAATTTCTATACTTTGAGTACTAGTAGAATGCTGCGACTGAAGACATTATAATATTTTGTTGAGACGGTAAATCTATTCGAAAGGTCCACTTTTCGCTATTCATTACTGTTTTTGTTATATTCGACCAATGTTGAAACCAGAAGGTTATTTTGAACCACTTCTGGTTTGAATAGAGGGATAATGATTGAGATGCAATCCATTGTTTGAACGCTCAATTGATTCGAAGAAATCACTTTTCTATAAGTCTTACCGTTTTTGCTTTGATACTTGTTGGTTGGCAGACAGACAGATATAATCATTCTATGATACTTCCGATATTTATGCATAGCATGGTCTAACAATAAATAGAAGAAAATAAATGTAGCCAAATCACAACTTAGACATCAATTGTCCACATGGTCTCATTGAGGATATACAGGGTGTTAATGAACTATACCGACAAACTCTAAGAGCTGATTCCTCACATCAAAATAAGAGAAAAAGTTCAGATGGACCTATAGCGAAAAGTGCATAGTTCCAGAACTAGGGCTGTCCGAAATCGCGAAAAAGCCAAATTTCAACAGACCCTATTTGGAATTCCAGAACCTGTGGATGGTGATCCTTATAAGCGTAAAAAAAAGTCACTCATACACAATCCAAAAGTACATATTTAGTCAATTTTCAATAAGTATACAAGGTATACCCTACAGGGTGTAATTATTTCAAGGAGGATCCAAACTAGGCAGAATGTAAGCCTTGACAACAATGGACATCCAATGCTTCGGAGGGAAGTCGGAAGCGTTAGGAACCGGCAGTTCCATGTTTTCTGTGCTCGGAATAATGTGTTTTGCGATGTATTTCGTCACGGTGTATTTCGTGTTTTCTTAACTTATAAGCGCGATAGAAAACATTGCAGCATGCGTTTTCCCGAGTACGAGAAACCGTGCTGCTGACGATTCTTAACACTTCCGACACCGCTCCAAAGGATTCTGCGTTCACTGCTATCGAGGCTTATCGTTTTAATACTTTGGACCAATCATAAAATCAGAGCATATCTCAAAATTCGGTTGATGGCATATTTGGGAGTTTCATCCTGTATGGAATACTCTGTATACCGACTGCAAATTAATGAAATATGCATTTTTGAATTGCGTATTAGGGTGGGCCGAATTTTTTTTGCAGATATTCAGGATTGAGTAGTTATCAAAAGTTGTGCATTGGTACGAAATGAAGCCATGTCAAATATGTTGATTTTAAAACAATATTTAACCGGGCCCCTGTGGCCCTAAAATGCCAAATTTTTTGTTCAAATAAAATGATTTTAGGTAATAAGAACATTTTACCAGACAATACTATTAATACATAAAACATGAAATACATGGTTTTAATATACGCAAATGACTATTGAGACCTTAACTAACTTTCACAACTAAATTTCACAAAAACCTTCGTGTTGAGCCCAGCTCAGAACTCTCAAACTTAAAGAGAATATCACTTTTTCGCATCTGGATGCAAAATGCACAAACACTGGCTTTCCGAAGGCGGTGCTTACATTGCTGAATTCAAATAAACTAGAAACGATATGGCTGCGAGCCTCTCTTCCTGTATTGTCTTACCTTCGAATTAAGGATATGATTTTGAATTACAACTCAAAATGCAAAACGATCATTAACCCCATTAAGAAACAAGATACCTCCATTAAGAGCCAAATTTAAGAAATATAAGAACGGTGCTCAGAAGTTATTTGATATTTTTTCTTGCAAATGCTGCGATAGATTAACCTGTAAGTGTGATAAATCAAATTAAATACCGCCGTGGAAGCTCATATTAGATGAGAGAAATCAGAGACAAATGACGAATTGCAATGTAAATAAAGTAGAAACCCATAGGCTCAAAAGAAAGCATGACACACAGATTGATTACGATGCTGCGGTACCAATTACAAGAGGGTTACAATCATTAGCCTCAATCCCGCACTTGGAATATACATTAAGTGCTTCCACCCCAAATTCAGATGATGAAGAGTTCGCATGGAGCTATCGTTTAGAGAATAAAATCTAAAGTAAACCTAAATAAACAATAGTGAGCCCTAAACAAATGAGTACTGCAAAAGATTTAACAGGTGTCTCGAATAGGCCGGCTGCTAAAATTGTATCCGCTGTTTTAGAATATATGAATTTACTGAACAAAACTAACCAAGACAAGGTAGTAGATAAAAACAAAATCCGTAGAAAACTAGAAAAAAAGAAAAGGAAAGAGAAAAAAGAAACCGTCTACAGTGTAAAGCTACTAATTTTAAGGGTCTATTTTGATGGCCGAAAATACCAAACTATAGTTCTAATTGACAATTGCAGTAGGCAAAGCACTGAATGATATGTGGATTATATCGATTTGACCGATTGGCCAGAAGTAATAGTAACGAAACCTCCAATTTCGGCTAACATATCAACAGAAGAACTAACCGAAATGATTGTGGAAAGAGGAGGCTTCACAGTTTGTCACGTTCCCCTTCCACACACAGGCTTTGGAGAGATGTGTAAAGGTAGTAACAGAATCTTCTTCAGAAGTATGCGGTTGTTGCACGAGACGGTTATATTTGCGCAAAACTGGAAGCACGAAAGTATCTACCAAGCTTCGAACATAAATCTCAATATTTTGTTCCAAGATTCAACTAAGGAGCTTTAGGTAAGAGGAGAGTGGGTGGGAGGAACTCGCTGTGTAGTCACCTCCACGTGGTGAGTTCTGGGCTGGTTTGGTGTTTGTTGGTCAATTTTTCAATCCTACCTTATGTATTTGTGTCCGTACTATTATATCTACTAAACACCAATCAGACGAAGAGCTGCACATCAGATCAGAACATTTAAATTCGTGGGGTCAAGTTAAAATATTAGGAATCTTAACCAATTTTTTTGTATATATTTTAAAAAAAAATAACAATTTTCGGAACCGCAGGGTCTAGTGAAATATTTTTATCTGCCTCTGTTTTGGGGAAGACACATAACATTATTCAACTTTTGCACGGTACTCAAACTTAATTTTGTGAAAACAAAATTTCAATAATATTTTCACTACTCACAACCATGTTTTTTCAGCATCAACGTTCTTTCGGGCTCCCGAGGCCCGGTTAAATATCTTTCTATCCGGCTCTGTTTTGGCGAGGAAACATGACATTATAAATTTTGCACGGTACTCAAACTTAACTTTCTAAAAAAAAAACATATTTCAATAATATTTTCACTATTCACAACTATTTTTTTTAAATAAACGTTCTTTAGGGCCCCGGGGCCCGGTTAAATAACTTTTATTCCGGCTCTGTTTCTGTGAAGAAACATAACATTATACAACTTTTGCACGGTACTGAAACTTAACTTTCTAAAAATATATTTTAATCATATTTTCATTGGTCGCTACTTTTTTTTTTTTCAAAATTAGCGTTCTTTTGGGCCCCCTGGGGCCTGGTTAAATATCTTTTTATCCGGCTCTATTTTGGTGAAGAAACATAACATATTATTATACAACTTTTGCACGGTACTGAAACTTAACTTTCTAAAAATATATTTTAATAATATTTTTATTGGTCGCTACTTTTTCTTTTCCAAATTAGGGTTCTTTCGGGCCCCTCGAGCCCGGTTAAATATCTTTTTATCCGGCTCTATTTTGGTGAAGAAACATAACATAATAGTATACAACTTTTACATGGTACTCAAACTTAACTTTCTAAAAAAATATTTCAATATTTTCACTACTCGAAACTATTTTTTTTCAAAATTAACGTTCTTTGGGGCCCCCGGGCCCGGTTAAATATCTTTTTATCCGGCTCTATTTTGGTGAAGAAACATAACATAATATTATACAACTTTTGCACGGTACTGAAACTTAGCTTTCTAAAAATATATTTTAATAATATTTTCATTGGTCACTACTTTTTTTCAAAATTAGCCTTGTTTCGGGCCCCCGGTGCCCGATTAAATATCTTTTTATCCGGCTCTATTTTGGTGAGGAAATATAATGTAACATTTTACAACTTTTGCACAGTACTCAATCTTAATTTTCTAAAAAAAAAAAAAAAAAAAAAAAATTCGGCCGTTTTCGGCCCACCCTATTGTGTATGCGTGACTTCCTTTTTTGCTGATAAGGACCACCATCCATAGATTCTGCAATTCGAAATAGTGTCTGTTAACATTTGGTTTTTTCGCGATTTTGAACAGCCCTAGCTCTGAAACTATGCAGTTTTCGCCATAGGTCCATATGAACTTTTTCTCTTATTTTAATGTAAGAAATCATTTCTTACAGTTTGTCGGTATAGTTCATTAACACTCTGTATATATTTCAATATTGACCGCTTATCAGGAGACCATAAGCAAACTTCTTTAATTAAGAGGTAGCACATTCCGGTCTGGAAGTTGATACACTAACCACGTACCACTCAGTTTAACGTACATCATCCAGCTGGTCATAAGCTTTAGTGGGCTATGTTTCAGTAGTAATAATATACTGATTAACTTCATGAATATTTCATTAATTGATTAATTGGAGTACAAGATCTCTTTTAAGCAAGAAGGCTATAGTATAAGACGTTTAAAGTAGAATCTGAACCAGAGATCGGAGTTTATTCGCAGTAGGCACCTCCATGGACAAGTTAAGCCTAGATCACAATCTCAGAAAGCACAGACTTTAGCCATTTTAAAATAAAAATGAGTAACGTAAGAATTCTAAATACACTTAAAAACGGGATGGTTTGTGGCTACAATAAAAAAAAATATTAAAAATTTAATTGCAATAAGAACAATAATAAAATCATGCAAAACATATTTTATTGCTACAGGCTGTATAATCAATGTGACACTAGCAAGAGAATAATCGTACACTATATAATTAATGACAAATCATAAAGAGTTGAACAAAATTACGAGTGGAGGATCTAGAAGGTAAAAACTGGGGGGGGGGGGGCAACCAGAACTCAGACTATGATGGGTATATATTATAAGTTTACTCTTAACTTGCAAAAAATGTATAAATATAACTTCAATTATTTTTGTCACTCTAAAAACTGGGGGCATAGGACCCCCGACTCCGGCCTAGATCCGCCACTGAAAATTACAAACCTGGGGATAAATTTATATGCGTTGATTCCGGTTTGGTTGATTGATTGATTTAAAATTAACAGGCACACCATTGTTCAAGTTATGACCAACATGACTGCTCAAACACAGACTGCCTTAAATAAAAGATTAAAAAAATGAACATATCAGAATGTAAGAAACAAAAATTGCTGCAAAAATATAAATTAAAAACCCTAAAAGAAGAGATTAGATAATAAATATATGAGAATAACAAATATATAACAATAAATAATAATAATAATAATAATAATAGTAATAATAATAATAATAATAATAATAATAATAATAATAATAATAATAATAATAATAATAATAATAATAATAATAATAATAATAATAATAATAGTAGTAGTAAAGAAAATATATAAAAGAATAATAAATAGATAAAAACAAATAAAAAGTCAGAATAAAGATCAAAGTGCAGCAACAAAAAAGAAAAGAGCAAAGGACTAAAAAGAGCCCAAAGAACGTGAGAAATGTTACAAGCGTGCATAAAAGAAAGTAAACGCTCAATAATATCAATATCGTTGTCCAATGCATGGTTAAGTGTAAATGGCAGTTTGTGACGCTCGCTGAGATCTGAGTATTCAGGACATTCGACAAGATTTTTTATGGTGCTAAAAAGTATGTCGTTAAAAACTGATAGTTCTTATTCTATTGGAGCAGATTGTATCTATTGTTATTTGTATTCTCCTAACAGTGACACACGCACTCCTAATATACACAAGATACTCCTAATAGTTACGTATACGTACTGCTTGTAAATTGAAACAAAACATAGTTTAAATCGGTAAATTGCCTACACTCTAGTGACATCTATTCGCCTCAGTCAGGCATGCAGTAGAGGTAGCAGGATCTATCAGCATGACTCTTTACTATTAGAAACTGACAATTTGTATTTTAAAAATTAAGGTAAATAATATACCTATTCAAAATATAATTTAATCCCTTTTTTCTTTATTATAGTGTTCCCCACACTGAGAAAAATCCGTTATCCGGACAGCAGTATATTGTACAAATATAGGGAATCCCTATGTTTACTACGGAAATCAGTACGGAGCATACGTTATCCATATGTTACATACGCATCGCCCTCAGTTGTTACATCATGCCGTTGCAGGATGTCTGACATCTAACAGTCCTCCGTATATTGCATGCATATACGTATGTTACGTTCGTCAGCTGTATGTTATATAAGTCCATTTGTATGCGAGATCCTGACTGACTATATTGTTTCATACGAAAAATACGTATAGATGAAACACTAATACGGAAAACATTACCGGTATAAAGCATACGTTTTCAGTTATACATTTGCTGTACGTTAAGTCCAAAAACCACAGGGTTTACACGTGTAACTTACGTTTTTAAGTCTGCCACATACATTTTTTTTTTTTTGTCAATGCAAGAATCTCTTCTGTCACCGTTGCTATAAACCATTCTATGATCGATTTTTTACAGCTCTCTTTTTTTATCTTTGCATATGACACTGCTATTCTAGTTTGTTGGAAAATATTGAACATGCATGCCTTGTTGCAAGAACGCTTTTCACTTAGTTATATGATGATGCAATCGTGAACGCATTAAGTATAAAGAAGAGGAAAACATAAGCAAATCTTTGTACTTCAAAACAACGTACAAGTAACGTAATTTGCATTTCTTCTTTACTAAATATTCTTATCAAAAGACATTGTTTTGTTTAGTAAGATCTATGAAAAAACGAATTAAAAACTTGTATGTTTTCAAAGTATTCCAAAATTACATAAATGAACACAATGTAATTTATTGCTGTCAATATACGAACATCTAATATATTTCAACTTTATATAGTTATTGTAATGGTACAAATACGTATCACAATTTTTGTGTAGAGTCCGACACAAGACGTACTATTTCATGTAGTTTTGAATTTATTATTTTTACAGATGTTCTGAAGGACCATATAGGAAAACAAGATATAAAATATTCATGCATATTCATATATACAAATTTATATACATGCATATTCGCATTTAAAATAACTACTTAACTAATTCTATGGTCTGTGAAACTTGCAAGTTCAATACCGCATTGACAAAGCTCTCTATTGACTTCTGTTCTTAGCCAACTGAAACCAATTTCTACTTTATATTGCTATTTTTGCGATATCCATCTTACTTTTATTGCCGTGTCATCTGCGCTTATATCTTAGTTTAAAATGTCTAACATTTTCGCCTAAGTCAGTTACTCCCTTTGATGCACAACAAATTAATAGTAAACGATTTTCAAGTATGTTCTAAGTTAATCAGAGACATGTTTTTCAGGCTCAAAAAGATCTCGCCTTCGCGTGTAAAATAATTGTCCAATAAGAAAAATATTTTACTTCTTAGTGTTAGAAAGCCGAAATGTTGCTTAAAATGCCGGATAATATAAAATGTATCTATGGCAACTACACTTAATAGAATTAATGATAGTGGAAAATATTAAGTTACAGTTTACAAACGTTTTCCCGTAAATTACAACTAGTTTGTTACACGTCTCCATACATCCAACATCTTGAGGGCTAGATGAAACTTTATGCTTCTGTACATAAAAGTACCTGTAATATATATTCTTCCAGTATTCGTGATGAGGACAAAAAGCTTGACGCTGCCGTTCTCGTTAAACAGTAATGAATCCATTATCTCAGTAACAGATAAATTTAGTGGCAAACGTTTTAAATAAAACAACCTTTCGAGTTTGAAAAACACTTAACGTAATTTGTTATTCGCTCGAGTTCCGGAACTTACACACCAAGCAGTATCTAAGTTAATTTTTTACCACAGTAGAGATTTAACTAGATGGATTTCTTGCGTCTGAAAATGCCACATTTACCCCTTTGCTTACACGAAAATTGCAAAACAAACGTCGGTTTCCCCGTAAAGTGTTTTGGACTTCGTCCATAAATAATTATACCACTTTTTCGTAATGAAGAATGGCAGATTTCTCACATTTCATGACAATACGTGAATTAATTAATTACAAGAATGAAGCAGCAAGAATTGGTTATTTTATTTTATTTTATTTTATTTTATTTTATTTTACACACCTTTCTCCAATTTTTGTGCTATTGGTTATTCTATATATGTATAGAGTTCAACCGTGAGGTAGGTAGCCTTATTCTGTGATTGCGATAAAGATTTTGACGCACGTTTCATTTAAGTTAGTCGAGTAACTTCTGAGCTATTTAATACATGCACACAAATATAAATATTCACCACATTTTAGGGGTTCATATATTATGTAAAATGTGTTTATAGCAGCGAAGTTACTTCGCGTTCGTATATTCTTTGTTTCAGAAAGTTCTTGTATAACTCTAAAATCCTTCTTTTATGTGGAATGAAGCCGTATGTTTGTTAGACTTGCAAGCGTATATCAGGTACTCATAATTTCATGTTCATATCACATGTTTTATACTGTGCACGGCATTGCAAATGTGTTCGATATTTACAGTCCATGTAATTTGAATCTGACTTTCTTATAAGCAGTGCCTATTTCTTTTATTTTCTTTTTTTTTAAAGGTAAGGATTAGTGTATAATACTAGTTTAGCTTATATGGTGTACTTTACACAAACAAAATAGACAAGAATGTAGGGAAAACATTTCGTTTCTTTTTGATATCAGTAATCTCCGCTTGAATTCTCTACGGTACTTCATTTCCATCCTACAAGGTACGTAACGCAGGGAGTATGAATTTAAATATTAAAAAAAAACTAAAATAAAAAACAATTCAAATTTCAGTGAATAACTATTTTATAATAATATTTTCTTTCTTCTTTAGATTTAGTTTAACTTTATGTTTGTTCTATCATTCGTAGTGATCCGTAGAGCAACCCACATTATACTTTTTTTTTTGACAATTATGCTTTATGATTTTGCAAATTTGTTTTAAGAAACAATCGAAGGCAAAAACTAACAAAAATACACATTCTCTGTCGATTTATTAATATTTTATATGTCAGTTTATTTCATGTCAATAAACTGAAACCAGATACTGTTTGTCTATAACATAAACTGATTTTTTTGTGATGATAAAATAAGTTTGTTTGTAAGTTTGTAAAAATTCAAGTACAACCTGCAATAATAACAAAGCAATGCTTAAGAATAATAGTCTAGCCATCTAAGTCACTGTCATTCTCCTCATATGCACTACGCTGAAAAGGTTAATATATAATTACAAGTTTTAGGTAAGCCTCAAGATATTTTTATCAGACACAACATCTGAGGATTCAAAATCCAATTTGGTGAACTAATTTCAAGCAAATGATAAATGCATTGATCTGATTCAAAGTGGACACTGGCCACAAAATCGTTAAACTGTTCATATTGCAAGGTTATTTTGTTCTACTATTCCTCAAAGAACTTCAATTATATGTCTAATTTATTAAGGTTGAAACTTCAGTATACGTGTAGGTATGTGAGATAACAATTTTGTAATGCCATTACTGAAATGCCTTGTTTTCCATTGTTGGTGCAAATAAAACTTAAAAGTAAAATAATAACTTTAACTCCGGCTTACAATAATTGAACTAAATTAAAGAATTAATTTTCTAAGAATTATTACTTAGAATTATATATATATATATATATATATATATATATATATATATATATATATATATATATATATATATATATATATTAAAAATATGCTTTATTTCAATATTATTAGAGAAAAGTAAAAAATGAAATTTCATATTTTAAAGCATGCCTTGCAGATCAATGTTTCATTTTTTTATTGTACGTAGAATCGATGTAGCGTGTTTTTAATTTTCATTCATAATATTTTGACAATAATTTAATATTTATTTAAAAATCATCACATTTCCTCAAATTTTGTAATTTCCTATTGTTAAACTGAATTTGAACCAAGTGACCTTGCACGAGTTTCAAGGTTAAGCGCACTTTCACATGTAGAAATGATGTTTTTTCTTTCCTATCATAACAGTTTGGGGTGAAAATTTGGCCTTAAGGCGCAGTTTTTAGCTACCATCGTTTTTGACCAAAGTCCAACCCACCACCCACACTTCCACTCATTTCTTAATGTCATTGTTATATAAACTCAGTTCAGCGGATTCAATGAGTAGTGGCTTAGTGCGCGTAGAGCGGCGTCTGTTGATAATTGAATTTGGATATGAAAAATATGAGAAAGTTGAAACATACCTAAAGCAAAAACTGAACTTCGCGACTGGGTTAGTAAATTTAAGTGCTAAGTGCTTTGCAATAGATGGAGAAATTGTCGTATTCATATTACAATAAAAACGTAACTAAAATATATAATATTCATTTCCATTTGGCTTAAATAATGTATTATTCATTACACGTAAGCCGATAGACAATCAAAACAACTCCACTACTTCTCCCTCCTCCTCCATCTGCCATTACAAGAAACGAAAACAACTTAGTGATTATGTCAGGGAGGGAAGATTTTTAAAAATAAAAAATCGCGTCAATTTAATTTCCATCCCGTTATCGCATTTTTAAGCCACTATCAAACTGCTAGAAACAATAACTATTCTAGGTGGTATTATACTTTTGATCTTTAGAAGAAGTATTAATATTAAGCTCCTTTGTATTAAAGATTTGGTTTGAGTTGTATGTTTGAATGGAGTTACTAAAATAAGCATTCAATTGTGGCAAATTTTATTTTAGTTATTTTTTTCATCTCAGAGTCGGCGAGATACTGAGACAATGTAATTGTGTCGTGATTCTACCTTTGTTTCAAATTTTAAAGAAGGTAGTCTTCTATACATTTCGGTAATCGAATGTGTACAGTATTGATATGTGCAAAATATATGAACTTAAAATTGTAAATATTATATAGTGTCGTGTATAATACCATTTATTATTTGCAGCAAAGTATAGTGTACATTCATTTGTAGCATCTTTAGTACTTAGCGAAGCCAGAATTCATAATGTGTTACAATTTTAAAAATGTGTCTATTATATGTGAAGATGTATATTATAGAGTCGCAAGAAATATAAAAATTTTGGTTTATTAGGGGGTTGCACGAGTCACGTTTTCTTCTATTTGGTTAGTACGAATATGTCCTCTTTCACGTATAGTGGGAACTCATCTCAACAATAGAACCTAGAGATAAACAAGTGGTAGTCACTCTTCTAACGTTACAAACTCTGTACATGTCCAGCTGGCAGATTGGAGTATCCAGTCAATCAACAGTGAGTTATTAAACAAGATTATATGGAAGTGCACCACGGGGAACACAGGCTTGAGAATGATTTTTCTTTATGACTTGAAACTGGACAATTCAGAGCGGGGATGAGCATTCTGCATAGCAAAATATTAACATGGACCAAGACAGATAAACAAACTTACTATTCGCAGTTTGTCAAGTTTTGTTCCGCTGACAGCGTTCCTAAATGAAATCTGTAGGCACTGACCAATATTTTCTGAATGAGTTTTTCAGGAACACCGCGAATGCAGACGTTTAGATAAGTATTCGTGCTATTACAGTTGAGTCAGGCATACACTATCCACTGTCGTCCGGCGGCTCCGCGTAATTGGTAAGGGGGAAAATTTGGACTTGTAAATGCTAAATAAGTTGACATCTGACAACAGCATTCGTAGTGAGGAGATATGCAGTTCGCTGAGAATAAGGAATGAACGGAAAATTTTCCTACATCAGATTGTCACTTTTCTTGATAAACGGATCTGCTACAGCTATCGTAAACGGTCAGGTCAGTTTCCAAAACCTTAGTTTATGTTGATTATAGAGTGATTTATGTTCTAGTTGATTTATCATGTCTTTCTCCGTCAAAGCGAAAACATCACTAAAAATCATTATAATGCTAAACACCGTGGAATATACAGCAACATTGCCTGCAACCGTCTAGAAATTGGCTAAAGAGAATAGCAATGTGAAACCCTTCCTTATCCATCATATTCTTAGGGTTGTCGACTTTTGAAAATGTAAATACCGGGCACCCTCCTGGATCCGTGAATAGTACGTACGCTCTTAAGATTGTGACATTATCACTCGTCAAAACTGTGAGCAGCCTGAAAGTGGTTACTTCACATAAAATTGAGTGATTCTGAGTACGAATTTAATAACTTAAGTTATTTTCAAAGCAATTATTAAACTTACTTATTCCAGCTTCGATTGAGTCGGCACATGTAATTTTCGTAGCCTACTATCAATAATACATTATATTTAAAACAGAAAAGCAAATACTGTATAATTAGAAATATAATTATGGTATGGTAAATATAATTATGGTATGCACAAAACATAGTTGAGAAATAAGTCTTACCAGCTTCATTGGGGCTGGTAATGTCTCATAACGCCTACATACGTTTACTAGATCTGGATGCATTATTTAATTGGAAGATGTAGCTGAGGATGAAGCAGTGCTAGCTGTACTTTTGAAAACGTACTTTTCTTGGCCTTTAGCAGTTATGACAAGTTCAGTAAAGTTTCCTGCAATCAACTCTTCAGCAAATTCCGCAAACGACAGTTCAATATCAATGAGAATTTTAACCTTTGCTTTAACAATGTTCATCGACAAACGTTTCCTTTTCTCACTCCAAAATAATCTGAACTCAACGGAGAATGGGACTAGTAAGAGGAAAAATTACCGGACATTTAATGTCCGATTTAGAGGTCGTACTGGACACCAGACAAGGAGACCAAAACCCGAACTGTCCGGTAAAATACCGGACGGTTGGCAACCCTACGCATTCTCTTAATGTCTCTCCCACTGATATCCATCTCTTTGAGCATTTTGAGCACTTTTTGAGAAAAAGACTTTCACTGATAATCGGGCAGCGCAGCATGCATTCTACTCATCACAGACTCCAGATTTCTTTCGCCGCGAAATCTACTAGTTGACTTAGCGATGGAAACAATGTTTGGTTGCAGATGAGGATCAAACACTTTTGCTACTGTAGTTTCTGATTAACAATTTGTTGTAATTTTCATTCCTTTGGCTTTTTGGGAATTATTTTTCCAAAGCTTTTATTATTGAAATAAATGGGGAAATCCAACGCATAATATATTTCAAAAAAATGTCAATGAATGCGTGACATATAAATGTAAGCTGATTTAAACAGATATACTTCATCTTTAAAAATTATATTAAAATTTCATGTTTTTCATAATTTGCACTTTTCATATTTTCTTATGTTTTTCTTCACATTTTGCTCCTCTCTAAATATTATGCTTTATTTTTAACTTATAATACTTTATTATTTTAAAATCAATTTTACCTGGACCCTTAGACAACCCAAATCATGTTCAGAAATCAGGATAGCAATCATATGCCTAAACTGCATTTATGCTTTCTTTTGTTCTTTTGTTATTTTAGGTTGTTCTAGTAATTAGTAAGAAACTTGTATTGCTAACTTTAGTAAAAGCAGTATATATGTTACATTTGTTATTGAAATTAAACTATGAAAATAAAGACGAATCAAAATTAACTATGTTTGAGAGATGAATTGATACTAAGCAACCAACAATATTAAAATTTATTATATTAGAAAATAAATAAATATGATAATATACATGTTGGGAAAACTCCACGAAGCCGTTTACGCTACAGACAGTTTAGTCGTTAATTTGTGTCCTTCATGCTGTGGTTAATCGTTTTGTGTGATTCCATTATTAGATTACGTTGTTATTACGATTTATTATGATTTGTTTTATTTACAATAAAAATTACGAGCCACCAAACAGATTTTTTACGTTTGCATTTCTTGAATTGTATCATTGACTTTGTCGAGGAAACTTTTATTTGAGAAATATGATCAAAATCTCCCGAGTCATTTTGAAGAAAATCGTTCGAAACGAGCTTATTCTCAAACATACACTATTGCTGAAGAAAGACTATTTATATTATACCTTCATTAAGTCTTTAAACGTATTATAAACTTGTTGATGGTCTATTGATTTATGAGAAATGAAACCAAAGCAGCGTTTTTGGAAAAATAACATTCTATAGTTTTTACCCTTCTGAAAGCAACTTTCATTTCTTTTGATAGGAAGAAAATTCAAAATCTCAACGATAATCTTAGCAGAGGAAACCTTAAATTTATAATTAAGTCCGTATACATTGAAACGTATGACCTCTAGGTGACTCTAAACACATAGAAATAAACAGACGAACAGATGAAATAATATTCAGTAATAATAACTTCTTGTTTGTGCGGACCAGGAAGAGTGTAAAATTGCTAAAATCCCGAATGCGATTATTTTTGCAACCAACATATTTTCCTCTCCCATCGTGATTCGAAAGTAAAAAGAGGCTCTTCAAAGAACAATACCTGTGTAAATTGCATTGTACATAATAATACATACTACTTCATAAATGGTAGTCAGAAAAGTGTAAGTCAGAGAATAGTAAAGATAAGAAATGTTAATTTTGTATGTGCTTTATGTGTTGCTATCCATTATGATGGTAAATTAAGTCAGAACGAATATTAATGTTTTTGAAACTGTATTTTCAGTCTCTCAAACAATGTATCAACAAAATTGTTTCACTAGTTAAACAAACTGAAGAAAAATATCTCCTGCAATCCTAAATCTAGGGGGTTTAGGCTTATATTATTTTTCCCTATACCTAGGGTGATAGATATGTCTGTAAACCAATTATAACAGAAAACTTGAGGAGAAGTTACGTGGAGCATAAGATGGAAAATAGAAGATAACAGCAATGATAACTGAAACGACGGTATCTGTATCTACTATATAAGTATGTCAGGAGAAAATAAAACGAGCGACAAATTTTTTAGTAAAGCAAAGATATTCAGGTGCAAACGTGCAGACAAGAATAGGAATATCGAAATAAGCACTTAAGAAGAAGAAAATCATACATTGTTTTTAATTAAGAATTACGAAGAAAAAGGCTTATCAGAAAATATGTGTGGAGTATTATACTACACAGGGTGGAAACATAGGCATTAAGGGAAATGACTAGAGAACTTTGAAATGTGGCTGTCGAGAATAATGGAGAATTAACTGGATGGAATGAGAAAATAATGAACAATTAAGTAGAAAACAATAGATCTAAATAAACTTAAAGAGAAATAAATAAATTGGATTGGAAATTATTTGAAATAAAATTATGCACCTGGGATGAAAGAGTGGTTTAACCAAAAATAATTTTAAAATGACAAACACTAGCTTAAGGCTTTCCATTCTTTTCTAAAAATTATTTTACGGAGTTTATATTTGGCAGCTAGTACAAAATTACTAACTTAAATCTCAACTTCTAGTACAAATCTACTGTGTAGTATATATTTTGGAATTGGTTTCTTATTTATGTTATGGACGTAGAGACGTGGATGTTGGTTAGGCCATTATTTCACCCAGGTCTACAATTGTATTCTAATAAACATTATAGAATTCATAGTAGAAGAAAAATGTAAGGAAGAAGAGAAATACAATTGTGCAAACAGTTAATTTGAATATATATAGTTAGGTCGTAAGTTTCGGAGACACTAACAGAAAAATATTAGTGTCGAAGTAAAATAATATATTAAAGAATAAATATGTTAGTGAATATAAATAATTAATAATTGAGAATTTAAATTGTTCCTATAGAAACGAAAATAGTAATAGAATTGTAGCAGTGAATTTAATAATACCTAGGTAGATGATTTTCTGCCTACTATTTACATCTGTTTTAATACATAATACTATGATGTTAATAAATGTGTATGATAAAATACGTATAATTGTATAAATAAAATCTTCTTTGATGAGTATAATCCTTCTTTTTCAAGCTTATAACTATTTTACTTTATGAATAACTTCACGTAATTGAATTTAAAGGATATTTTTAAATGTTTTAAATTTAGTATTTTGTAAAATCAGTCTAGTATAGGAATTAGTGTTAGATAGTTCTTAATATTTAGACGTTTATTAATTCAATCTATTTTATCGATTTAGAGTGCGCATAAATTTAAAACAAATACTACAAATATATTAAACATTGAATCGTATAATCTCAAAATAATATGTTTCTAATTATTTTCTACATTTGACTATCTTTGTACCGTTCTAAACTTGAAAATAGTAGGAATATGAGTTTTAAATTGTAGAATAAACAAACTTAAATTTTGTTAAATTATACACAAGTCCAGATATCTACCTCAAAATTTACTTCAACATTGAAAGTATTTTGTGCATTGAAAGTATTTTAGTAGGATTGAGAAAAACTATGAAGATACAAATTAGTGGGGTAGGTCTCGGGATTCGAATATGGAGTCTGACAGTTTCGAAACGCAAAAACTTCATATCAAATTGTAGAACAAATTAAAACTTACTACTTTCTTATATTTTCTCTGTGTTATTATTATTATTATTATTATTATTTTATTATTATTAGACTATTATTATTATTATTATTATTATTATTATTATTATTTTATTATTATTATTATTATTATTATTATTATTATTATTATTATTATTATTATTATTATTATTATTATTATTATTATCGAAGTAGTCTAAAAATATTAAACAAAAACTATTATGAGGTTTATAAACGCTTTATGAAAGAAGAAAATCTTATTATATGCTTATCAACATAACACGTTCCTAGGACCAAAGATAACATAAACATTGTTATTCTCAAAACCTCGATGCTTATGCCACAATTTGTTTCTTCCATACATAATATTAAGTACAATGTTTCACTAACGTTACTGATCATTTAGAAAAACTGAATTACGTGTTCGATAAACTAAAAAGTAGTTAAATTTCTTACTGGCGAAAACTTAAATAAGCATGTTAATTATACATTGTATACGACATTCATCGTGTGTTTTCTTTTTGTACGTAGAAAACGTCAGATATTAATATTATTGCACTATAGAGAAAGAATATGCATGACATGTTGGTTGTAGACGTAAACATATTTTCAGAAATTATACACCATCAATTATTTTTCAATATACAAGCTGCAATATGTTAACATCAATTTGTTGATAATTTTGTTTAAAATGAAATTTAACCTCAACACTTAAATAAACAATATGCACTTTATAATTTAAAAAATATAAATTAGAAAAATTTAGTCACTAGATTTTTTATACATTTTTTAAATATATATTTATGTACTTACCGGTCCAAGATTTTCAAATCCATTCCTTTTGGCCACATCATGTGCTATCTCGACTCCAGGTTGACCTTTAAGCTTTACGAGAAACGAATTAGTAAAAACTTCCTTTGGGGTCGCCTGTACAAGGTTGCTCGTGGCGAAAATAAACAAAAGACTGGCAATAATAATATTCGCATGAACAAAAGCAATCTGACCCTTGCTCAGCGCGCTACATGCTGAAGCTTTCACCATTGCCGAATCAAGAAACGATTTCAAAGAGAATTAATTATTTTTGTTAAAGATTGAAAAACGTGAGAGAAAAGCGAAAATTAGATTATCTTTACTTGTGTGACGGGGAAGAAAGAAATAGTTTTCCACTTGCAAAATCGAAGATGGCGGTGTCCGTATGTTCGATCGCTCCGTTGCCGTGTGTTTCCCTTTCTACGCTGATGTTGTTGTTGTGTATATATTTTTGTTGGAGATAACGCCCCGTAGTTGTCAGATAAGCTGGGGCAGATTTCGACACGGTTTCATGGGGTGTCGATCCAGCCAGGCAATTGACACTTAATGTATTATGCAATATCTCTCTCTGCGTTAAAAAGGCCCTCCTCTCCTCTTGATTGTAAATACCCTATCTTTTCTGAGTCTCCGGGTGCACTAAAGTATGAGAGTGCGTTACACTGCCTCGCAGGCCCGACACAAGCTCACCCTGCCGAGCGATATAGGTAGGTTTCTTTCGGTGACGTCAGGGCTCCGGTAGTCTACGTCACGGGATTGATTTTCGGGCTTCGTTCTATTGCTCTCTCTCTCTTTCTCTCTCACGGCTTTGCGATTGCTATAGCCATTCTGTGAAGCCGAGAATGAGCGGATAGATAGATAGCCGAAGGGAAGGGAAGGGAAGGAGGAGAGAATTGGAGATAGATACATATAAAAATGCATAGAAATTTTAGAAAATATTTTCAGGGATGATAGAGCAACGTGGCACTGGAGGAGAAAGGGAACATGGGAGATAGGCAGCTTGAATAAAAGGATATGGAATTTTGTTCTTTTCTCTCATTCCTCTCTTTCTCTCTCTCTCTCTTATACCTAGTGAGCGTGCGCACTAGCCATCTATTCATCCATATTTCTCTACCAGCTGTTTCTCCTCCCTCCTTCGCGCTCTTGATCATTTCGAAGGCTATAATGAAAACATCTGTTACTTTCTGTGTCGTCTCCTCCGAAAAACACTACTATATTTCTTTCGTTCATCATTTAGATTGTTATATTTCTTGCTTACAAGAAACGAAAAATAACAATGTATCATATTGTATTATTATTGTAAGACAATATATTGCGCGCAGGTGGTATCTTTACAAGACTGACGGATCTCCATTAAAAAGAAGAACGCTCACTTTCTTTGAAAAATAAAAAATAAGATGTATTTTTACATATGAATATTAGACGGCCACACTTTATTTTATGAAACCACATTTAAGAAATCTTAGACAAGTGGAGAAACTTTCACAGCACATTCAGTTGTTTTATGATTTTGGCAAGCACTACGTTGTTAACGCACTTGTATTTGTTTGAAATGTGTGTTTTTTTAATAAATTGTTAAAGTAGTAAATATACTGGGATTCTGAACAGTTGTTTATGGCAATTACTCTAAGGAGAATTGTTACTAGGGAGACAATGTAATGAAGTTTTCACGTTAATCTCTCCCTCCCTCCAGATTATCGAAAAGTGTTTAGTTCTTGGAAATATATGTCAAAACGTACTTATTTGCTCTTAGAAAGTATAGTACTTAATATATTTATAATATATGATGTAGGACACAGTGCATCAATATATATATATATATATAAGCGTTTCCCAACTGGTGTGCCGTGAATGAGCCGCTGGTGTGCCGCGAGGAAACCGAAATAAAATTATTAATTCTATAACAATGAAATTACAAGACATATAGAAAAACGAATATTTGTATTTAGCATTAGAATACTTTGGACCTCTACTACGAATCTACAATTTTAAGTTTCAGACCTTGTTACTTTTCTGTATATTTTTAATGTTGAAAAAAAGTATTTCTTATCATTTTATGACCATTATTGCTTCTTTATTGTTGCAGACTATTTCGTAATTTGAAATTTTAAAATATCATTCAATCCTTTCGACAAACCAAACATGCATATAAATTACCTACATTTGTGTTTTAAAGAACAAGAGATTTGTTTGTTCGTTCGTTATTTAGTGATCTTCCTTCTTAATGAAAGGTTGGATACAATTTTCGAAAAAGAAAGCGTGTGTTTAAAAATCTGAGTCCAATATTACATTGCAATTGTTTTCTATTTTTAAATTACAATAAAAAAATAAGCATGATTTACCACGGGAGAAAACTAGCCATCGACCTTTTTCTCTATGAGGAGGAGTTCAGTAATTACAGAAAAAAATTCCACGGTATTTTATAATTGCAAATACGTAATAATATCTATGAGTGTGCCGCGAGAATTCGAGTTATACCCGTAGTGTGCCGCAAGTTGAAAAAGGTTGGGAAACGCTGATATATATATATATATATATATGTGTGTGTGTGTGTGTGTGTGTGTGTGTGTGTGTGCCAATCTCTTGCCCCAATTGAAATCAATCTTTTGCTCCCCTTGATAGTCTTTTACCCTCTCTCCCTAGGGTATGTATTTGACGACCTTAGACAAATCTTGCTCACGTTTATACTCTATATGCTAAGGTGACGAATGGTAAGTAAGTCCTTAATGCAAAAATAATTTAACTGACTTTTTATTTATTATTTATTTATTTTGCTTATTTAATTTAAAGCCACATTTCCAAACGTTTAACTTCATTTGAATTTGTAATAAATCTTTTACACTTAAAAAAGTTGAAATCTTTGAGTTTTACGTCCCACGATTATGCCGGATAGGCTAAAGGAGACGATAATGATGAGAAATGAGTGAAATGGTTGAATGAAGAAAGTGGGAGGAAACGGGAGAACCCCGAGGAAACCCACGCACACGGAGTTTTTCCACCACAAAGTTCACTTGGCGCGAGCTGGGATCGGACAAGGGACCCCAAGCACCACAGGTGAACGCTCTACTACGGAGACAACATCGTGTACATAGTTTTTTTTTTCGATATACTCCCATTTCCTTCCACATTCACATTTCATCAATTCTTTAAATCATCATTTACTTGCCTTAAACATCTATCTCCCTAAGTCTAAAGGACATAATCCTGGAACGGTAAACAGAAAATTTTTATTTCATTTCATTTGAAAATTTGTATGATTTTGATTACTTTTGAAGATGATAGAAGAACTAATGAAATGAAAGGAGAAAATTCAAGAACACAATATTGTTTATCAACAAGCTCAAACGACCTGACAAGGAACTGACATGAACGTGTCATCCGAACATCAGAATCAAACCTAGTCCTTTCGATCAACATAAGATAGTAATGCTCATCCACAAAAACTTAGGTGCCATGGACAACGGAGTAAATCCCTGGACCTCATTAATCCTGTTAGTATAAAGAAAATCGGAGACTCACAGCGAAATAGCTATTGCATCAACACTGTTCATTGGAGAAGTCATGATTTATAGTTCATTCTCTTCAGTATGAAACAAGCTTTCCAGAGCTGCTATGTATGGGAGCCCATAACGTACTTGAATAGGGAAAATTGGGAGAATGTCGGGAAAATTCCCTCCAGAAATCCCTCCTATCAACTTTGGACCCCTCTGGAGTTTCCTCGCGTTAAAGAACACAATCCAAATGTATCTCCAAAAATACCATAAGGGATAAGAAATGTGTATACCAAGTTTTGTTTTGATAGACGGAATAGATATGAGGGAAAAGATTGTATAGCAATACATGCTTTCCCCTCATACCCCTATAATTACAAGGGTTTTGGCATATATTAATGCAATAGTGCACGAGTTCAACTATTGCTGTTAATTTTAACAAAGAAAAATTGATAAAAATTACATTTTAGGCTTCTAAAGTATGGTATTCATAAATACCGGAAGTCTTACAGAATGGCTATGTCTGTCTGTCTATCCGCCGACAAATAGAGCAAAACCGGAAACAAATATAGAGAAACGGTTTTCTGCAATAGATTCAGCATTTAAAGAATAGGTTAAATTTTTTCCCTTAATCATCTCTTCAAACTGAAATTGGTAGAAAAATTAACCATTTCCGGTTTCAACATTGATAATGAACTACAACAAACGGGAACAGATAGCAAGAAGTAGTCCTTTTGCAATCAAATCCAGTATTTGAGGGAAACATACCACACCCACCAGCATCTCCATACTAAAACAGGAAGAGGCAGAAATTTACTGTTACTTCCGGTTTCAATATTAATCTCCATTAGAGCATACATGATAAGAAATAGCGAAAATCACTTCTTTTGCAATTGATTCATCTTCTCAACTATAGTTTTTTTCTCCTCCGTTAATCCTCTATTGAAAATGGAAATGGTAGAAATTAACCATTTCCGTTATGTGATCATCATAGAGCAAAATTAATAAGAGATAGCGAAAAGCTGTCATTTAGAATCCAACCAGAATCTAAACAATATATATGCTACCTCTTTCGTCATTCCTCTATTAAGCTGGAAACCGTAGTAAGCAATAACATCCAGTTTCAACGTTGATCGCCATAGAAACTAACGCAGTAACAAATAACGACAAACCTAAATCGATCCTGATTTTTGGGTTCGATTTAGCGTCTCAAGCAAACTATTATCTTAAACACTATATCTCTCTCTCTCTCTACTCAAATCGGAAGTGGTACAAACTTAATACTACTTCCTGTTTCAATATTTAATTCGCATAGTTTGGAAGTCTACCTATGTTTCAGAATGTGAAACGAAACTAATTTCTTTCCATGAACTGATGCTACTTCCTCCAATTTGTACCTCGTTCACATTTCCAGATCTAACCACTTAGACTTACAAACTTACTTTCTTTTCGTGGGATTGTTAACTTCCGTGTAACTGAGTCATTCTTACTTAAGTACTCATATGAAATGAAATACAGGGCTAGTATAAATGATGTATTCGTTTTGAAAAGGCTATATTTTCAAACGTATTACACGTGTACACCAGGGGCGGATTCAGGACTGACTTCTGGGGGCAGTGGGTTGTAGTACTGCTACTTTTAAGGGCTCCAAACTCTGGGATAGGTATTATTTATACGTATATAAAATAGGAAAGTTTCCTCCTCTGGGAGGGAGGGGCAAATGCTCCGATCACCCCCTGGATCCGACCCTGGTACACACATGAAAGATATACTGTATGTAAGAACCACAAACTCACCAAGTTTGTATTGTGTATTCCAGGTGGCAGCATGATTCCATTAACTTTCCGATCGGGTGTGTCACTACGGGGTTAATGGAGGGAAAGAAAGAAAAAAGACGTCGTTTGAATGTGTGTCGTGTCACCAAAGGGACACATATTGAACATTTGTAGAGGGTGTATAAACTTGGTGAGTTTATGGTTCTTTTTATATATCTTTCGTGTGTGTATGTGTAACACTTTTTAAAATATAGCTTTTTCAAAATGAATGAATCGTTTATGCTAACCCTGTATATTGCATATTTCTGTACAGGAATATTATCTAATTTTGTGGTGTCATAACAACTTTTCCGTTATATTTCCTTAAACAGAGATTTCCTTACACAGCTTGATTTATAGTTTATGCTTAAATAAATTTAGGAATAGTTATGAATTTACTTTGAATAATTTATAATAATTTCTGGTAAGTGTAGTGTTACTAACTGTAACGTGATGTACACATTGGCCTTGGTTATTAAGTGATTTACAAGCTAGCAATGAACTCCGGATAACTGTTTGCTAGTTTATAAACACTTACAGTGAAGTGGTGTAGTTAATTTTGACTTACGTAGTAGAGTAGATCACCTTCTACAACAGTAAAAGTTTAACGAAAATTCAACCGAGCATGAATTTAACCAGTAATGCTCAATATCTCAAAAGGCGAAATGAAATTACTAAACATGTACACCTTGTCTCAAAAAGGTTGAGCGCATTCTTTATTGGTGTTTTGAGGCAAAAATTTTCTAAGTCCAGCTTCGGGTATCTTCGGGAAAAAGTAAGCCAGGTTCGAACCTCCAAGCCAGCCTTTGCAATCGGGAAAAAGTTTACAGATGTGTTTTTCTTCTTTTAAATATAATAAGACTTATTACCAAGTGTTTAAAAAAGCAACATTGATTGAAATACTTAATGATACAATATTTCGAAACCTTTTATTAATATGAGCACATGCTTGTTTGTCATTTAGCTTTCTATACGTAATGGAGCATTTAAATACGTTAATGAATCTTTCCATATGTAAAAGAATGCTCAAAGTTAAGAAATAGAACATAATTATCGCCTGAGTACTAAAATAAAAGTCAAAGTAGAACAGAAACAGCGTTTGTAATGGATATGAATGTCATAATTATCTTGAGATCCGTTATACATCGCTAGAAGCTTAGTTCTAGAAGTCCTTGTGTTAGGTCATTGGTAAGCTGTCGGATTTCAAATCATAAGGTTGTGAGTTCGAATCCCATCTGGGTCAATACTTTTTTTAAAATTATATTTTCCGCAATGCATGAAAAATTATATAAAATAATTACATTAAAATACATAAGTTGTTTATATATAACATAATAATTGCAGAACATAGTAATTATTATGTTTAAAATATAACATCTGAGATAATTTTCACAGTAGGTCGGTATTATATATGAGGATGTAAATACAAGTTAAGAAACTCGTTGAATAGCAATAAATAAATCATGTAGTGTATTTATTTGCAGCTATTTGTCATATAGAGAGTAATTCTCAACATTCATAATATAGAATGTCATTTATGTTCTTGAAAAGTTATTCGATGCATAAACAGAGGGTATAAACAGAGAATCCGAAGTGGGAACGCTCGCAAAAAAATTCATGAACCCCAAAGGTCACGTGAGCAGACTGGAATTGTCCTTATGAAGCATGCCACAGCAGAAAGTCTTTACATAGATTTTCAATTCAATTCCTGATATATGCTTTTGCAATGTGGAAGTGGTGATGCCTTGAGTCGCCCTCTCTCGCTCGCTCACTCTCTCTTTATTTATACAGAATATAAAAGTGGATTTATGTGTGTGTTTCAACATAATTCTGATATATTTAGAGCAATTTTAACTATATTTCTTACAGTCTGGAAAAAGAGTACTGTCGGGATACATATCAAAAATGCTAGAAACGGGTCGATATTATTATTGAATCCATAGTTTCGTGGTCGCTTAGGTGAATAGCTCTACTTTCAATTCAAGTCCAATTAAGCTCCCATTAGCACCCAGGGTGGTTACGTAGCGACATAAAGATATCGAAATCAACCGATATTAGAATCGAATCATCAGTTTTCAGCGCCGCTAACAGTGCAGCCTTTCCCATTAGTCCACATTAGTCCCATTGCCTAGAGGGCAACATATTTGCAGAGTGCAAATTTTAAAACTTGAATAATATTTTAATTTTTTCCGTATGAAAAAGTTAAAAATCATGAGCAAATATACTATTTCACGAACAATCCTCTTTTACTATTCTAATATGTTTAATAATAGCGTAAGAAATGTAATAGTAATTCAGAACATGTTTCACAGTTGTTATTTTTTCTTACATAGTTGTAGCTGTAGCATGTAGTGAGTGGAATTTAACTGTAATAAATTCACTAATTAACCATATTCGAATTAAGTTTTATTTTTAAGTTCGGAATGAAGGGGCGGAGAAATATGGAGTTATTGGGGGCACCGAGCTTTTCTACATTTTACTTTCAAGATCTCCATTTTTCTTTTGTCATTTGTTCCTAATAAAAAAAGTTCAGTCACTTTTGGATTGTCATAGGATAGTAGGAGTTGGATTTTGGGATGCAGCCTGTGAGATTCTAGAGGAGCTAACTGCTTGAAAAAATATTTTTGAATCATCTGTAACATATGAAATAAGGATATGTATCATAAAAAATTGGAAGTAACTATGTCTGCGTAATCATCACGGTCAAATTGCAAAGTCAAATGAATTGACGTTTGGTATATAATCAGGCTCCAATCCCAACTGGGAAGTTATCATACGCGTGTCACTTTCATTATAATACATATCCTTAGGGGGAGTAGAAGTCCGAATTTTTGCGAAAAATTGAGTATCTCACAAGCCGTTCAACTGAGAGCTGAAATTCAGCATATAACTCTTTATTAAAAATAAAGAGAATATGCCCTGGTATTTTTTAAAATTGTCTTTTATGAGCGGGGGGACGGGGGTGCATTTTCTATATATTGGAAATTGGTAGTAGGTTGATTTGTAAAAATAATCGAAAACGATTGATATTAGTTGAGAAAAAAATTGAGTAATGCAAACTAAAGTTCTTTTTGAATTTTATACCCACTGCTTTCTATTTATAATTGCTGAAGCTGGTGTTTAATATATGGAGCGTTCCGAGCATAAGGCAATCAAGCCATAAAGTTAGAGAAAAATGGCCATAAAATTTGTATTCTAAACTTAATTACATGGGCATTTCCAATTAGTACGGCATGCTTAATTATATAGAAAATTAGTTTCTCTCTCTCTCTCTCTCTCTCTCTTTTTTTTTTTTTTTTTTTTTTTAACGTTGGTCTACTTTTCCTTGATTCGAAACTTTTAAATTTGACCCTATTTTCTACTGAAATGTGTCTGTAAGGCAACAAAGAAATAATTACATATGATAAATTTAAATTCATTTTAATTCGGAAGATGAGAAACACTTTGCCATTATATATCGTAAAGGTCAGACCCACCAGTATTGTAACAAAGAGGTGCTTGAGCCAATGACGGTAGAAATTCAAACTCCGATAAGTGATAATTTCACAGTCTTGTTTTATTACAACTGTAATCTCTTTAGTCAATGGAGAGGAGGACGTGGGTCATCGGTCAGAGTTGATGTCGATGGGTTTTGGTGGGTCGGAGTTGGTCGCAATGGTTCAGAGTGGTTCATAGTTGGTGGTGGGTCAGAGTGGATCACGATGGTTGATGGGTCAGAGTGGGCCAATGGGTCATTTGGGTGGTGGGTCATAGTGGGTCATGGTGGGTCGTGGATCAAATTTTCATTGACCCACACCATCTCTGGTTAAAATTATACTAAAGATAAGAGGCACCGAAGATGCATGTCGGCTATTATGCTCAAATTTTGCGCATGGATAGTACTCCACCAGAAAGCAATAAATCTGAAACGGTTCACGGTATGACCTCCTAGAACTCGAGATGTAGGGATTTGTCTGATTGGCTAAATTAAGACGTCAATGATTTATCCTTCAACAAGCAAGCTTTTTATGATCGTTTCCGTGGGGAAGTCAGAAGAACACGTGCCTAGTAATCGTAATATTGATAGTTCGCGTCCACCCCGGGGTATTTGTTTAGTGTTTTTTTTTGACTCACCTAAATATAAACAAATCACAGATATAGGCAATTTAACATATTTTGGGAGAGTAATTTTGTGGTTCGTTGGCGTTTCATCGCGTCTCTGCCAATGGTAGTAAAGTTTTCAAAATGGAACTGGTGCCACAGCTGATCGTCACTGCGGGGCCACCAATTTCTGGCGAGAGGTTAATAGTTGACCATCTGTAGTCCACCGACGCGTACAGCTTAGGGTAATGAACGATGTCCTTGCCTTGTAGACTTCATGACTACCGACGTCGGCAGTCAACTAGCTTTTAGTATTCCTTTACTAACCATCTATCGTTCATGTTTGTACACGGTGTTGTAATAATAATAATAATAATAATAATAATTATTATTATTATTATTATTATTATTATTATTATTATTATTATTATTATTATTATTATTATTATTATTATTATTATTATTTGTAGTAACAGTAGTATAATTGATGATAGAATAATTATTGTCTATGTATTGTCTAGGTAGGACTACACACAGGATTTGGCTCGTTTTGGTTCGACTTGACTCTAATCCGAGTCGAGTTGGAAGATATTTTTCGCGCCGAGTCCAAGAGTAGACCTCAAAGATGTCTGTTTCGAGTCGAGTCGAGTTTCAAAGAAAAGTCGTTCGTGCCCATCCCTACTAATGAGAGCTTAATCGGAGTTAAGTGAAATTGAAAGTCTCACTATTTATCTAAGCGACCCCGAAAACTATGAATCTAATATCGATCATTTTCTAGCAATCTTTTATATGTATCCCCCTCTCATTCACCATAGGTAACCCGACAGCACTCTTTTTGAAACTATAAGAAATGTGGTTAAAATTACTCTAGGCCAGTGGTTCTCAATCTAATTCCTATCACGATCCCCTTTTATCACACGCTCTTGCCAGCGACCCTTTTATAATTTGTTTTATAATAAGCTTGTGTGGGATTTTCAACATACCTATTTCTATAATAGTAGAATCCTTTTTTTTTGTTTGTTTGTTTGTTTGTTTATAGTGAACAGTGCCATGGAAAATCATTGCCCGGGGCGAGAGTATAGTACGATGTCACCGTATATATGAGTGACGTCGACAGACTAGCTACGAAGCGCCACCATGGTTGGCACGAAGCTCAATAACATTTTCAAAATAAACCCTACCTTTCCTTAATTTTGAGCACATTTTATTACGTTTTTCCTTCTATTTTACACATGTGCACATGCACTTTCCTAACTTGAGTAACACACTTCCTCCGAAATGTGTGACCCCTCTTTTCGGCGCCCGGCACTGACAGTGGATACAGTAACTGTAATATCTATATTCCCAACGACGAAGGTGCTGGTTCAAGATGGATGTTAAACTCCTTCATTGAAGAGGCCATTAACGTATCCGATCTAAGCCCACAACTTCTTGACCAAATAATAGAATGATCATGCGACAAGTCTTTGCAACTGGTTTTCTGTAACGAAGACTTGGACAAGTTCTGCCTGATGAGGAGAGAAGAATATCCTGGTCTGGTGATTGCTGCTTTAAAAGTAATAATTCCATTTGCTATATCGTACTTGTGCGAAAGTGTTTTTTTTTTTTTAAGGTAAACATTAAAACAAAGATAAGAAATCGTTTATCAGTTGAAAACGGCTTGATAATATTCGTCATGAAGATTGAACCGGGCATTGCTGCACTAGTGAAATTACACCATGCTTAGGTATCTCATTAGGTTTTAATTTTAATTGTATTTCAATGTGCAGGTTTTGTTTCATGTCTATTTTTCTAGTATTTCTATATACAGTTCTCATTAGTTTTATATCACACCTCTTTGATTTAAATTCATTTTTAAACAACTTTACTAACTAACTAACTCTATGGCCTATGGAACCCGAAGGTTCAATGCCGCGTTCACAAAAGCTCTACACTGACTTCTATCCTTAGCCAATTGGATCCAGTTTCTACTTTGTATTCTTATCTCAGCGAGATCCATCTTAATATTGTCCTCCCATCTGCCCCTAGGTCTTCCTAATGGTCGTTTTCCGTTTGGTCTTCCAGTCAAGACTTTCAAAGCGTTTCTACTTTCTTCCATTCTAGCTACCTGACCTGCCCACCTAAGCCTCCTAGACTTGACGACCCTAACAATGTTGGGTAACCGTATAAATTATGTAGTTCCTCGTTATGAAGTTTCCGCCATTCCCCATTCCCGTTCCTCTTGGGTCCGAATATTCGTCTAAGGATCTTGTTCTCAAATATTTTATACTTTCAGTCTATTTCTTCCCTCAGAGTAGGCGACCATGTTTCGCAACCATACAGAACAACAGGCATGATTATCGTTTTGTATATTTTAAGCTTCAAATTTCTCGACAAAATTCGCGACGACAAGAGACTTTGAACCGAATAGTAACATGAATTCTACACCCTTTGAAAATGTTCAGTAGACTTATTTTTTATTGTTCTTTACAGTGTGTATAAAAAGTAAAAGTATGCCTATCAGAACAAAATTAAAAATAATATTTAAAAATAATTTCTGGTATTAGATTCTAATTATATTTATCTCTTCCGCCTATCTTCGCGATCCCCTAGGGGCCGCGACTCCCAGGTTGAGAAACCCTGCTCTAGGCATACATGAGTTATGATGGAACATACATACATACACTTTTATATGTATAAATGCAGATAAGAGAGAGTTGAGAGAAAGCGATTAAGGAATTACCGCTCTCAATCTCTTCCCTTTACTTTTGCGATTCGTGAATTTCTTACGTGACAGTTTGGGGCTAGCTAGTTTCTTGTCTTGAACCACGATCCGATTTTCGATATGCTCTACCTAAATGCTGTAATGCGAATATTGAGAAGTTATCTGCGATGAAAGTAGCTGCAAATAAATATATTACATAACTTATTTATTGCTATTACACGATTTTTTAAATTTGTATTCAATATTCACACATAACACACCGACGTTCTGTGAATACCTCAGATGTTATATTTTAAAGATAAGAATTACTTATGTCGTGAAATGATATGAATATATATATTCAACTCATATATACAACTGATGATATGAAAATATATATACAACTGATGAATTGTAAAGTAACTATTTTACATAATTTTCATGCATTGAGGAAAGTAGAATATCATAAAGGAATCTCACCTGAACGGGTATCGAACTCACGACTTAACGCTCGGTGGTGTACCACTGAGCTAACATGACCGCTTTTCGGAAGCTGCTTCTGAAATATAACTGAGCTCATACGTAAATGCTCTTTTCCGTATGAAAATCACAATGACGAAATTAGAGTGTGAATACATAGTCTCGAAATATTGTTTCATTAAGTATTTCAATCAATGTTACTTTTTTCTACACTTAATACCATTTCAACATGTCTTATTATATTTAACAGAAGGAAAAACATATCTGTACATCTTTTCCCGATTACTAAGGTTGGCTTTGGAGGTTCGAACCAGCAGCTTTAGTTTACTGTTTTCCGAAGACACCCGAAGTTGGACTTCGAAAGTGTTCGTCTCAAAACAGCTATAATCATATCGCTCAATCTGTTTGGTATATGGTATATGTTTTTATACGTGTAAAGTCAGTATAACAATTCATTCTTTAAACAGCTTTTCGCATGTATTAATATTCCTTTATAAAAACTGTTTTTATTATTATTATTACGGCGCACCATTTTCAGATTTCTTTCGCGAGTCGTTGACCAAGTCGTTCGCCACCAGCGTTGCCAGACTCACAGCTCGGAATTATTCCAAAACCTGATCGAACTTATGCTAGATTCGGTCAAATTATGCTAGATCCTCATAATTACTAATTCAGGAGTTAAAAAAAAAAAAAACAAAGTTGAGATACGATAACGTAACTTAAAATACACAGAGAGCAAGAATGCATGGATAGAACTCAATACTTCACGCACCAAAATTTTAACTCAACTAAATTACTGCAGTCGTTGCCAAACTCAATGGCGTATATATCGTATAAATGAATGCAAAGTTTTTGTTTACATATTTTGAAAGAAAATTACTTCGCAGCATAAGCGGAGTTGGGAATCGTCTGCTGGGGGAGGGGCAGATTTTTGGTCGGTCTCGGAGCTGTCATTTCAGGAATAAATATGATCATGAAGTCAGAAGTAAAGATGGTTAAGTTGTCAAAAAGTTGGGGGGAGAATGGCCCCCATAGCTCCGCCCATGCCTCGGAGTTAAAGGATTAGAAAACCCTGGGTGGAGCCGCAAAAAAAAAAAAAAAAGCCCAAAGCCGTTCCGAACTTACTTAGGAAAATAAGACTGCCTGTATGGTTTACCGAGTGTATGAATCAATGGAAGAGAATACATTTCTGCCGTTCTTTTTCTTCCCACGACCAACTTCTCCAGGTTTTACGGCTTTTTGATAACTTGCTGAAATTATGCTAGATTTGGGCAGGATGCTAAAAGCAAGATGCTAGGTGCTAGAGACATGCAAATTATGCTAGATCTAGCATCATTATGCTAGATCTGGCAACGCTGTTCCCCACAATAGGCGTGTCGTGCAAGTAACCAATCACACGTCAGGTACTAGCTTTTACCTATTGCTTTCTTCTCACAGCTCAGAACATTGGTAACTATGGATAGACGTACAGCAGTAATTACTTTATGGGAGTTGGAAGGTTATTCTGCAACTGCAGCTAGCAGGCGAGTAGGTGTCCCGGCCTCTACAGGAAGGCAATGGATTCGGAAATATGGTGCTACAGGTCAGACTGGTAATTTACGATCTCTTGGTCATCCGCATGTGTCAACCGAAGCCCAAGATGCGAGATTAGTAAACGAAGCCCGGTTAGACCCACTAAGGACGTCTAGACAGATAAGGGAAGCTTCTCTCTTTCCTGGTAGTAAGCATACAGCTCTGCGAAGGCTTCGTCATGCTGGGTTACGTGACCGTGTTGCTGCCGTGAAGGAAAAACTCTCAGACGACCACAAAATTTACCGTCTCGCGTTTGCACAGGCGAATGTGGGTCTCAATTGGGAAAACGTAGTTTTCTCAGATGAATCCATATTCACAACATCAAAGGAGGGACGCCGTTTTGTGTATCGTCCGAGAGGCACCCGATATGACCATGGATATGTGGCTGCTTGCAATCGCAGTGGCCATGTATCTATTTTATGTTGGGGTTGGATTTCCAGTCGCGGAGCAGGACAGCTTCATAGAATTGCAGGACATCTGGACAATGCTCAGTACTTAGACATTATCAGTAATATCATGGTGCCATCTGTTTCAGCCTGATGGTGTAATTCAGTTCCAGCAATACCAGTCGCCAATACATAATTCCCGTGTGGTTCAGGAATGGTTCGCAGGGCACCCTGAGATTGATTTAATCGACTGGCCGCCTCGTGGAGCAGACCTCAATCTCATGGAAAATATGTGAGCAGAAGTGAAGCGTACTCTAAGGGAAAGTTGGCCTGAGGCAGATCCACCAAGAACTCAGGATGACCTGTGGCATCTTGTTTCCGAAGCATGGCTGGAGGTAGGGGAAGAAGATAGATTTGTCACCCATGTAATAGATTCCATGCCCAGAAGAATGGAGCGTGTAATAAATTCAGAAGGGTCTTGGACACAATATTAATGACTCCGCCTTAACTCCCGAAAACAGCCCTTTTCAGGGCTACCTAAACGCTTCTGAAAATATTTCTAGAAGTAAACCACTCCTTGTATCCGATTTCTGTGCAATCCTACTAACAAAAGAATGATAATTAGCTGTAGGCTTTGAACTCAAGACCTCTTCAGTGGCAAGTCCGTACTCTACCAGTGAGCTAACATGAACACGCAAACCTAACCTGAAGAAACACGACTTTCAATGCTCATATACTTTGCAAATGTTGTATTCAACTTGGGATATTCTGCAACACACACACACACATAAACAAAGCGAAAGAGAGAGAGAGAGAGAGAGAGATGAATACACAAAAGCATATTCAACGTATTCGAATGAGACTCTAAGTAACGACATTCCGTTCTAAAGAGAATTTGTGTTTCTTCCCGTGACGTTAAGGGGATCGGGAAAAGCTATGTGTCTTGAAGCAGGATACGACTTTGGATACTCTGTTTATACACTTTCTATATCCGTAGGAATATACTGTATTTCACGAATATAAATAACATACTGTAATGAGAATATTGAGAAGTTAAATCTGTATGACAAATAGCTGCAAATAAATACACTACATAACTTATTTATTGCTATTAAACGATTTTCCTAACTTGTATTTAACATTCTCATATATAATAACGACCTACTGTGAAAATTATCTCAGAAGTTATATTTTAAACATAATAATTACTATGTTCTGCAATTATTATGTTATATATAAACAACTTATGTATTTTAATGTAATTATTTTATATAATTTTTCATGCATTGCGGAAAATATAATTTTAAAAAAAGTATTGACCCAAATAGGATTCGAACTCACAACCTTATGGTTTGAAATCCGACAGCTTACCAATGACCTAACACAAGGACTTCTAGAACTAAGCTTCTAGCGATGTATAACGGATCTCAAGATAATTATGACATTCATATCCATTACAAACGCTGTTTCTGTTCTACTTTGACTTTTATTTTAGTACTCAGGCGATAATTATGTTCTATTTCTTAACTTTGAGCATTCTTTTACATATGGAAAGATTCATTAACGTATTTAAATGCTCCATTACGTATAGAGAGCTAAATGACAAACAAGCATGTGCAAGGTTTCGAAATATTGTATCATTAAGTATTTCAATCAATGTTGCTTTTTTAAACACTTGGTAACAAGTCTTATTATATTTAAAAGAAGAAAAACACATCTGCAAACTTTTTCCCGATTGCAAAGGCTGGCTTGGAGGTTCGAACCTGGCTTACTTTTTCCCGAAGATACCCGAAGCTGGACTTAGAAAATTTTTGCCTCAAAACACCAATAAAGAATGCGCTCAACCTTTTTGAGACAAGGTGTACATTTCTTCGTATGTTAAGCAAATATGAAATTTTACGAAAATTATCTATATTTTGGAAGAAAGTAAGCGCTCCTTCCCCTAAATGTTTTGTATACTTTGTAAGAGTTTCAATACCAAACCCTTTGTCATGATTTTGTAGAAGTTTATATCTAAGTTTCGTCATTAGCTAAAAGTTTCTGAGGAAGTTATTATTCTCATCATCCAATTTGCCCTTTCTGTTGAAGAGATATTTATATACTCGGAAGTTCCTCCAGCCTTCTCCCCAGCGTGTGTGTGTGTGTGTGTGTGTGTGCGTGTGTTGAATCAGTTGAAGATGACACAGCTCTTATTAAGGAAACCCCTGGAGTTCTTTTGCCACCATCAACAATAAAAGAAGGAGAAATTTTACAATTTTTCTTACTGTTTCAATTTCAGAACTTATTATAAGTGTTACGAATTTTTTTTGTTGATAATTCTAAGGAAGGAGATAGCCGTAATCAGAAATCTGGTAAAATAGGAGGACATTTATTTCTATCACTAATCTAGGAATATTTTTCTTATGACGCAACCTTGGTATTCCTTCTCCAGTATAAAAATATGCAATATTTTGAAATCTACATGAGTTATTCTTTAATATATAAATTGGCTTTGAAAACGTCAACGAACTCATTCTAACATTACAAAACATAAGAAAATAACATTCTTGACGAAAAATATTTCTATAGTTGGTAAATATTGATATTCAAAAGACGATTAATATCTTTCCTTATTAAACACAAAAAGAAAAACCAACAAAGAAATAAGATAATATAATTAAAGAGAAAAATAAAAAGCTTAGAAACAAATTACTTTTTTTCGCTTTTGTACAAATTTTAATGCATTTTCACTTTGTATCCTGTAAAGAAAGATTTAAATTGTTACAAATTCATTTTTTAAGTAAATTTACAGAGAATGATTAATTTGAGTTTTACAATTATTTAAACATTTCATTTTAAATACACGCCTTGAATTACATACAAATTTATGTACACAAGTATTTTACAGAATCTCTCTATTAGCACTCATCATCAGAGCTAGGAGCTAAATCCGTATTCCTAGCCAACATATAGTTGTCCAGATTTATCGAGTTGGCAATTGTTAATTGCATAGCGTAGTCTTTCAGCCATTACGTTCATTACTATCACCTCTCACCATCTTGTGACACCTTATTCTCCTTTCTAGTGAACATCATTTGGATTTAAAAGAATTTATATTCTTGGTACTTAGGCCGATCTTCATCCTTAATGTCCCCTACAACTATTTAAGATAAATAAAACTTCTTCCATAATAGGAGCAGAGGGGAATAATTTAAAAATACAAGCTGCGTTTCCCCGCTGAATTGCCAAACTAAGTCTCTGCATTAAAAATTGTTTGCTCCGCGGATCTCCTGTTTTCGCAACCAGCTGTGAACCAATTTGTTTCACTAGATTCTTTGCCTCTTTGCTGAAAACACCCATTGTTTCAACAGCAAAGGGAAAACAAATTACTACATTTTTTACAACAAAAAATGGACAATATTGCTACAAACTTTTCAGACAGAGGGAATCATGGCGAACAAAATTATTACACACCTAGCAGTTTTTTTTTCTCATAATACTAATCCGTCCAATTCTTTCTTTCTTTTAGTTCACTGCCGTCACTACTGCTAGTTCTCAATTTGCTAATTAACCAACTTTCATGGTGGCCCGTCATCATTGATCTTTTCAACTGCTGCTTCTGTATCACTGAGGGAGGGGCGGTGTCCCAGTGGTAGAACATTGACCTCTGATACATGAGGTCCCTGGTTCAATCCCAGCTCTCTTCAAGTGAACTTTCTGGTGGACAAAGTGTGCGTGGGTTTTCTTGGGGTCTCCTCGTTTCCTTCCATTTTTTCATTCGACAGTTTAATCCATTTCTCATCATCACCGTTTCCTTTATACTAGGCGGCATAACCATGGGACGTAAAACTTAATGCTTTTCTGTATTATTGTTTAAACCAAAAACAAAATCTGAATCCGGAACGCTCAGTCATTTTCAATAAATGTACTTCTTTTTTACTTCTAGAGGGTCCAAGCAACAATTATAAATCATCTACCTGCATGAATTCGTGCGACTAGGGTACTATAGTTTCCACAATGTACACGATACACATAACATATAAACAATGCAGAAACGAACATTGATCCTGGGACATGAAGAATGTTGTAATCGATTAGAACGGAATAACTGGTAATTTCCTCCATTAATAACACGCTTTCACTGGTAAATGAACAACCAACTAGCTAGAAGGCGTACAAAAGCACCGTCATTTTTAGCACTAAACATCAGAATTGTAACAAATTACAATAGAGACTTGCGTAGTTTTACTCCATCCGGATTAAGAATGCGCCAGTCAGTAATACATGTTTGGCATTGTCTTTATCTTATCTTTCTGGTGTTCTTTTTTTTAATGAAATGACAATATTCCAACTGATTCCATTAATTTTAAGAAAATAATGTTCAAACTTTGCTTTATATAAATTGAAATAATAGAGTCCTTATTTATGTTTTTTTTCTTTTTGTACTTTGAGCCACTACAGGAGGAAAGAATGCATACTGACGTGGGGTAAGTTATTTTTGGTCAATTACGTGAAAAATAATTTAGGTAATAAGTCACAATAAAACTTACAATTATAAGATTATTAACCGAAATGACATAATTGCACTGCATTCATATAAATTACAATGTAAATATATAATTAAAGTCAAAGAAAAACTATTATCCATAAATTAATACATATAAAACTATTCTTCCCAGAGTATAAACACCTTATTCATTCAAGTAATTATGTTCAAGTTTCATAAACAAATATATCACTAACAATTCTACAACATAGCATTAGCCATTTATCCAAAAAAAAAAAAAATCCATAAGGGGCAATGGCCCTTGCGATTTTTGTTTCGTTGAATAACTTTCTCAAATACCACTCAAGGAATTTTGTTCATATTTCATAAATTAATTATTTTATTAACAGCTCAACATTATGACTATTTCTCAAAAGAAATCCCCAAGGACCAATTTTGTCTTTTGGGGCCGCGGTGGCTCAGTGGCAGAGCGTTTACCTCTGATGCTTGGGGTCCCGGGTTTAAACCCTGCTCCCGCCAAGTGAACTTTGTGGTGGACAAACACCGTGTGCGTGGGATTTCTCGGGGTTCTCCCGTTTCCTCCCACTTTCTTCATTCCACCATTTTCATGCATCTCTCATCATCACCGTCTCCTTTAGCCTAACCGGTATAAGCGTGGGACGTAAAACTCAAAGATTTCATTTCATTTTTCAATTTTGTCTTTTGGGATGAGTTTTTTTCGGACAGTTCCCTCTAAAAAAACTATTCAGGTGATTATTTAACATTTCTACAACATTACTATAAGCGTTTAACCCTGGATTACAAAAGCAGTTTGTACCGAACGTTATTACAAAGGCGTAGTCTGACGGACTACTTTAGGGAAAAAAAGAAAAAAGGCATACTTACTGTGAAAACATACTTGCAGAAATAAGTATATTCACTAAAGAGAGAAAAAAAAGGTCTGAACATGAACTGTGTATAAGGTATGACAGGTGTTCTAAGCATATTAGAATATCAACATATTCAGTCCTATCAATTTTTAACATATGCACAAATAGTTGCAGCATTTAGCACTAGATATTTCAAGGTGCATCTAAATAATCTGACATTCACATGAGATACTGACTTGATGCTCTTCACACATGGCCTTTGAGCAGCGACCACAGACATGTATTGTCATATGCTTGAGTCTTGGAGGGCAGAACACACAAATCTTCCTTACTTGACGTTGGGGTGGTCCTTGAGCTGGATTTTCTGAAGAACCATCTTCTTCCTGTCCCGAATCTCTAAACCCACGCCAAAGAATAGAAAATATGAAATTAGTCACATTTCCTTAATCAAAATTTAATTATAGGTCGGCATCGATATCGTCTGTCTTCATGAATTTCCGTTTTTTCATGGCCCGGGGTAAGTTTCACTTGCTCTATCCTCAAAATCAAGATTAATCTAATTATTTCAAAATTTGATCTTTCTCACGGTCCATTTTGTCTGCCAACAGTTGAGAACAAAACCTCACACATCACAACACAAATATTGTATGTATAAAGCTTACATTCTAAAGAATATTAGCCGATGAACTGTAAATCAACAATACAAATTTTATTGTAAACATAAAGGCATAGTCTGTAAGACGACTCAAATTAAAATTACGCAAACCGGAAGGACACACGAGCTCAACAATCGGTGCCTTACGCTGTCTAGCCACACAATGAAGGTATATGGAGTATGAGAAGCAGGGAATGAGGGGACGGGGGCGAGATGAGATTTCGGCATTAGTCGCATAGTCTGTCAGAAGATGCCTTTGTAATCTAGGGTTAACAAAAAAGTGTTCTAATGTAATATATATATATATATATATATATATATATATATATATATATATATATATATTCAAAGCGCATAAATACACGTTCATAGTTTTCTAGAAAACCGACAAAAAATGAATTCTTTCGCAAACCTGAGACTACAAAGCAATGTAGATTAGGATGGAGCGAAAAAATAAAAAATGCCCAATTAAATAGCATTAGGTGTCAAAAGTTGTGTATTGACTAGTATAACATCCGTGAATTTTTTCATAAGTTTTGTACTTCATCTTCATTCCTCGAAAGGGTCTTAAAATTTTGCAATTTTTATGAAAAGTTGAATTTTTTTGAAAATATTGAAATTTTTACAAGCTGCCCAATGAAATCGAACTAGGTGACAAAAGTTGCACAATAACTGGATTAACTTCACCGTTAATGATTTTTAAAATAATTTGCATCTTTAATCCCATCAGCGGCCTGAAAGTTAGCAGTTTTATGGTATATTCTAAGGCATATTCTACAGCGTTTAGATTGCACAACAGTGGGTCTTCAAAAATTCTCGGGAACTATAGGAAAAAGTTTACCCAATTGTGAGGATTTGCCAAACGTTAATTTTCAAGCGAATCTGGACCGAATCTTCCCGGCCATGGAAGAAAAAGACGTCAGAAACCGTAGTACAGACCAAACATATATGTACGATATTTGCAAAGCAATCTCTGCTGGTGAGTGTTCACAGAATCTTGCATCAAGAAGTCCTCAGAAATTATCCCATGCAAGATGGATCACTACTAACACACTGCTTAGAATGTACGTAAGCACTACTGATGTATCTTCGAACTTGAAGGAGCTCGTTAAATTCATCATGAAACTGTATCCTCTGATGTGGTTTTGCACTAAATGTAACCCTACTATCAAGGATGCTCCTGTGAACTTATATCGTACTATAGCCTTTTCACGGTATTTAAGCAATGAACTAAAGCTCATTGTAGATAGAACAATTCAACCAATGGTTTCGTCGCATAGCCCTGGAATTTACTGGTATCAATGCTCGCCGATGATCGAAAGCATAGTCGAGAACTAGTTATGCGTAGAATCTTTGACACAAGAGTCAAGAGCTCAAACCAAACACAACTGTACAAGTTCAGTATAATGCTCACTATTACATTGACCTAATCAACTGACAGGAACGCGAAGTAAACGAGCTAACCCTGATGAGACATTTGTTGAAGGAGGATCTACAGAAATGTGTAACAAAAGGTTCATCTGTCCTTCCGCCTGTTTTTCACTTGCCATGTCATACCCAAGCAGTCAAGAGGTGCATTAAAACTGTTACTGAAGCTTCGTCTGAAGTGTGTGGTGTCTTAGCTCGAGCTGGATTTATCAGAGCAAGACTTTTGGATATGTCAATTACGCCACATTCGAAACAAAATCTGAATAGAAACCAACAAGTTAAAGAGATAATATCCAAAGGTAGGATGGATGGGATGGGAAGATGGGGGAAACAATGTTTTTACATATTACTGTAAAACTAAATTTTAAAACTTGTTGGAGGTAACGAAGGTGAAGGAAAAATATTTTTTTAAATCATAGAAATTATACTAGTCACGCACAAGTCTTAAAATCTAGTAGGATATTATTTGAAAATTCTTGAAAATTGTCAGTGTCTTCAATGAATGTTGAGATTTACTGTATAAATTCCAAAATTTTAAACCCTCTGCAGGTAATAAGATAGAGCACAAAACTTATTTCAAAACCATAGGTGTTATGATAGTGAGAACTACTCTTCCTTAAGCAAGTGTGAAGTGATTTACCGATTTTTAAAACCTGCTTAATATTTTAAGTGGAATTTCAAAATTTACCATAAAAACTGCAAACTTTCAGGCCCTAGCGGGGAATGAAGATGAAAATTAGTTTTAAAATCATGAACGGTATAGTCAATCTTGCCATTATGCAACTTTTGGTACCTAGTAAAAAAAATCAAATTTTCATAAAAATTGCAAAATTTTAAGGCCCTTGCAGGGAATGAAGATGCAGTACAAAAATTATGAAAATATACACGAATGTTATACTAGTTAATACACAACTTTTGGTACCTAGTGCTATTTGATTGGACAACTTTTGATTTTTTCGCTCCACCCTAATGTAGATGCAAGGTGATAGAAAAATTGTTAATGATATTGTTTTAGTTTAAAGTCCAAAGCTTATGTTCCGAGGCTATATGAGACGGTAATCATGGAATAGATGATAATGGCAGAACAGATAATTGGTAGGAAACGGGAGAATCCCGAAAATCCACACACATCACGGTGTTTTTCCATCACTTAAAGTGATATAACAGAAAATTGTGATTAACTCTTAAACCTTATTTTTTTGTTTAACCCTTTATTGCACGAATTAATTTTGGTCGTGTTGAAATTATTTTTCTTCTTTCTTTCTTTATGTATTACGTAGATAAATGTAAATAATATCCAATAATATGACTTTTTATGTTTTTACTTGTGGGGGTATCAAGTTACAGGATAGATGCCATGGTTGTAATACACTAGTGAAAACAGAGTTTAATGTCAATATGAGCAGAAACCATGTGATATGGAAGATTGTGAAACAATGATTTTTTAAATGTTAATAGAACAATAAAAGGTTTTGTGAAAAAAAATTAAGAACAATAAAAGGTTTTGTGAAAAAATTACAAGTAACAAATGTGCACGTTTTGTGCTTTCTATATGCTTTCTGACACTCTTTGTCCGACCTATGCCACTAGACGTAAACTGTGTGGTAGGAAGCTTAACTCCGTTGGTAGCACATGGCAACGGCGTGCGCTATTCGCTAATATACACATTTTAAGAATATTATTGTTATTGTTATTGATTCACTATGATGCCAATTGGCATCAAAATGCATTTTAGGGTTAACTATAAAATATTGTCCAGAGATAATGCATTTATCAATCGATAGTTCGCATTCAAACTGCATCCTTATAGGTAAATTATCATGCGTAGTTCTCGAAAAGATTGAAAATAATGAACCTTTATTATGCAAGAACAAATACGTCATTGGTTCTAAATCTGATGCAGTTTTTTTTATTTTCTATTGTGTTTTAATTGATTATTTATTCATGTACTGCATGTATATATGAAAAACTATATTAAGCAGCAGATTGTTGTTTGATTTCTCTTAACAATAAAACATATTCCTAACAGTGACACGGATAATTCTCTACTTCTACGTATAAATAATGCGTCCTAGCAGAATAAGAGTTACCATTGGCAACATACGTTTGAGAGTCATAAAAATTAGTTTTTTTTTCCACTGGATTTTCTCTCAAACTACAGAAGTGAGAATTTACCTTCAAACATGTTATTTTATATAGTTCGATATGTGTCCATTTTGAATGACATTACAGTTAAGTGAATATTAAAGTTTAAATATTAATATAATTTTGGGCAATGTCTCACTAGTTATATTGTGTTTTTTTCATAGTGATAGTATTATAATAAATATTTTTATAACTTATTGGGGTTATACCTCAGTATTTATTTTTTTTAATCCTTGTTTGTGGTGTGCTTATTGTACATCATCAACTTTTAAGTTTAATAAAAGTCATTTTTCTTGGAAACTACAATTGAAATTTACACTCACTCACTTTGTTTTGTTTAAATTAATTAATTTCTTTAGACGGTGATGATGAAAAATGAATGAAAGGGTGGAATGTAGAAAGTGAGAGGAAACGAGAGACCTCGAGAAAACTCACGCACACGGTGTTTGTCCATCACAAAGCTCACTTGGCGCGAGTTGAGATCGAACCAAGGACGTCATACACCAGAGGTGAACACTCTACCACTGAGTCACCGCGGCCCCACTAATGATATAGCATACCATTATCTAAGACGAACATTAACAAGTCCATATAGTTTCCACAATCATGTCTCGTGGATAAATCTTCTGCACGTAACTTCCAAATACTATGCGATCAGATCTTGTAAGTCATTTCCAGTATATTGACTTCAAGTCAAGGATTAATTCGTTTGTTGATAATCACGAAATGTCCATCCCTTTGCAAGGCTTTCGCCCGTTGTAATGATTGCTCGTCGTAGCTTTTGCCCATAATGATTTACAGCTCGTAGTTAGTCTCCAAGAGCTATGAAAGGTTGAAGAACTTCTTGGTTATATCTGAATAGTGAAAAAAATATAAAAGAGTAAAAGATGAACAAACTTGAAAAAGATTTAGAAGTTACTTCTACCTTCAGCTGAAACAAAACGCACAATACAATCGAAAAATAACAGTATATAAATATATTAAATAAGTAGTTACATATTTTAGATATAATATAAGTATTATATTTGAGATGAAACGAGAACAACAAGTTTAATAGCTGCTGTTGTTCATTTCCTGTTGGGTTGTATGGCGTCCTCACCTGTTTGTTTATTTCTTTGAATGGTGAATTTTATATTTTAAAAGTAACTTTTAATTTTCAATTTCTCACCAAATATCTGATGTTAAAGGAAACATTACCATGTTGAAGGATACATAGTTTATGTGAAGCATGAATGATTTTCACCTTTCTGTTCTGTTTCCTTCTTCCACTAATGCAGAACGTCTTTTATTGTTTCGTTTCTAATCATTCATAGAGTTTTATTTTAGTTTCAACATTTTTCTCGTACTGTTAATGGTTGATAATTGTTTCTATTGCTATTCTGTATAATTTTAATTTATGTGGAATTTGTAACAAGTCAGTTTTGACACAATACAGTATTTCCTAAAATTGCTCATAACAATGCACAACTGTGATCAAAACTAGTGATTTTGTGTCAAATTATAACGATGGCAAGTTGCTCGATGGTTAATTCCATAATCCAAGTACCTTAATTTTATACTAGCAAAAAGGGAAGAATATTATATTTCAACATTTGATAATTATTGGCAATTAATTATTGAAAAACTGTTAAGAAAACCAAATTTAAAAAGAACGTTTCTGGAAATACCCTGTAAACATCGTGGCCAGACGTTTGACCAATCGGAGATAAGGGTTTGTTCACATTTTTCAGTTTTTGTCAATCACAACTAAATGTTTGATTATATCTTTTAAATATGTCATTTATCATGTATCCTGGCACTTATCCTTTCACTTTCCTATAAATTTTCCCAATATTTACGTATTCACCACAGTTACTGTTCTCAAGTACTGTGTGAGAGAGTGATGGAATTATAGTGCTCAAGTTTGCTATTTTCAAAGTTCCAATATAATAAATTGTTGTTTCACCGCAGTAGTTTAGTTTCAAACCTAACACCGGAGCCATACTAATAGTGCAAGATTTAAATGGAGTAAAGATTAGTATTGTCTACAACTCTCCTGAGATTGATTTTGTGCCTTTGAGTAAAATCAGTTCTTTTCGAGAAAAAGCCACGACAGTATTCCTTTTTTGGGAAAAGCCACGAAGTGCACGAACAAGCAATCGCCCTGAAGGGCAAAAATGATGAGAAAAATCCATTTATTCACTGCCACTTCAATGTTTTTATATTCACGATCATATATGTTATTTTTGTCGTTTCACTGATTCTTTATCACATAGAAGGAATTCACAATGTACACATTCTTCGTCTAATAAAAGTTAGAATAACTGTTTAGGAATGAAAATTAATTAAAGAGGTTTCCACATTCATCCCGCACTATTGTCTTTTTTTATTTGTTTCTTTGTTTAGAATTTTGACATTGACGTCTAATGGTATATTTTATAATTGTTTTGCTGTTATTAATTTTTTTTAAAAATATTTATAACATTCCTCCAATATATATTCTAAGGGCTCAATTGATGAACCCATACACTGTGAACCTGAAACCACTTGTAGTTTGTATAAGTCGAGAAAGTTGATGTAAAATGAGAAGTACATTTGAACAAGACTCTGTGTTCTAATCCACAACATAGCATCTCAAATTTTGTTGATGATAAACCAATCTGCACCGCTATTTCCATAGTTGGAACTTCTGTACTATAATGATATAAAGCCTGGTCATCAATTCTCTTAGTTTCCTTTCCTGAAATGGAAATTTTCAATATAACTAAAACGTATACAAGTTATGTATAAAGTTTGAGTTACATTAAAAAATGACTTGATAATTACTTGCCTCCCACTTAAATCAGTCTGATATTGTATTAATCTTCCCTAAATGTACTCTGAAAAGAAACACCAGCAGGAACTTTTCCAAAAGCAAATCAGGGGGCAAAAGACCAACACGTAACTGAAGCCGCGAATATATACACATTGTTCCATATAAACTCCATGTAACACAGTTATTATTGGCGAACATTGCATACTTTATTACCTATAGTCAATATACTAAATATTATAATGGATAAGTAAGCAAAGTTTTAATATGTTTTGATATGTATTTTGAAGAAACTAATCCGTTTTGAAAATCCAGAGGGTAACTATCCCCTCTTGCCTCCGCTACAAGTGCCCATGCCTCTAAGGTAATTTTTCCCACAGTTTTAGAGAGAAAACTTTCAAATTGGCAAATCTTGTTACTCCACTATACGTTCTATTTTAACAACATTGATTTTCTGTACTTGTTAATGAGGAATCCATCACTGTCGCTCTCGCTCCGCTCTGAGGCACTGGAAATAGAATAAATGTCCGCTCTATTAGGGCAACGAGACAAAACAACCAGAGCTAAAAGCATAAATTACAGCCGCCAGAAACAACGTGAAGATAAAAGCATAAAATATATAAGACTTAATTAAAATAATAAAACTTGTATAAGAAAGTAACTTAGAGACTTAACACATTCTATCCCATGTGCAGCAGGAACGAATGTTCTATCCACACATGTATCATTTATGATACACCTAGAATGTTTTGTTATATCTATGACTTGATACACAAATATCCATATTTAGCACAACTTACTTGATCGTGGGTGCGGGTGAAACTACTGGAGTAATTCTGAACTGAGGTAAAACCTGAATTTTAGGGTAAGGTTGTGATGAAAATCTTGGACAGCTTAAGGCTGTTCGAAATATATTAACTTGTCCTGGAGGTAAAATTTGTATTTAAAAGCTTGCAATGAGTGTGTAAACAGATAACTCACAAGAAACGAACCTTTCAATCAACGTTAATACAATCTATATTTAAATAACAATAATAATACATAACGCAAGAAAGATGTGTCTTGGTTTTGTTAAACTTTAGCGTCCCTTTTCGGCACCAAATCTATCTAAAAACGTGGACTTACACTTTAAGGTGAAATTTAAACACCATAACGCGTGCGACGTTCTCCCACGGGGAATCAAACACGTGCACTTAAAGGCGTGTGCGATAGCCACTAAGCTATCGGTAAGTGCGACATAAATGTAAATTGTCCCACGATGAGTAAATGGGAATTCGTTTGAGGGTGTAATTAAAAGACTGCTATTTGCTTTACAGCAATGACACAATAGTCGGTTGCTAAGTTAAAATGAAATATCAAAAAAGTATAATAAAAAACTAGAGAACAAAAACTCAAAAGAAGCTACAAATAAGTATAAAAATAATTAAAAAGAGGTAAAAATAACAATGAAATCAAAATTTGTTAGAAAGTAATTAGACAATATTATAATTATTTAATGGAAAACAATTTGTCCAAAGATAAGAGATGTAGCAATGGATACATAATATTTCGGGAAACAATGTGGGGTATCTCATGGGTAATTTTTGAGAAAATGGAGAAAAGACATTAATTTGTAAGGACGAAAAATTAATCCTGTACGTGAACCCTAAAACTTGTTGAGGTGAAACTTGAATATACCTTCATTAAGATCTTCCTTATGATACAAACAAATAAACGGTATATATATATATATTGTGGTTTTGTTAATTATCGATTATGAAATTATCATTAACTCTTAAATTGTAAATTGGATTTAACTAAAATATTGTTCAAAGAAATGAGATATATAGATTGATATATCACATTGAACTGAAGAAGATAGTATGCTTGATTGTAAATTATCATGCGTAGTTTCCGAAAAGATCATGAAAAACATTTTATGGCCCTAAAAATTGTGTAGTTTGTTATGTAGTATGTGGTTATGTAATGAATGAGAATTTTTATTTTGTTGGAGAAAAATTATTTATGTGCACTATACATAAAAATACATTATTAATTAGCAGGTTTTGCATGTCATTTTCGAATAGTAACACAACGTACTCTTTACGTGAATACTACTTGTAGGAAAGTTAAATATGTGATCAAATATTATGCTAAATATGTAAACAAAAAAAAATAAAATAAACGAATTCATCTAGTCAATTTTGCAAATAATAAATAAATAAATAGATAAAAGTCACTAACAATATTGTGTATCCTCTATAGTACAACTAAAACATTTCAATAAAATATTTGATAATTTATTCATTTGACCAAAATATACTGAATTGCAGAGAGGCAAAATAATTCTCATGATACAAGCATCCAGCTTTGGGCAACAACTAATAATACCAGACGAAATTATCATTATTTTAATTATTTTATTTCTTTGTGAAATTTTTAATGATTCAGATTGAAGTGAAGTATTTAATTTACATTCATATTCAAATTATTTTATTACTAGAAATATATATGTATTCAAATCTTACAGGCATAGTTGTGTGTGAAATAGGTAAGTTCAGCCAACAACATTCGTTTTGCAAGTTTCTCTTCTTTTTTTTATTTACTTAAGATAGAAACAAGTTGATAGATGAAATTACGCTCTATTACTAAAGAAGGTAACAATATCACATGTTCGTATTGAGTTCTGTCTACTTTTTAGGTTCAGTTGATTCTATTGTGCCAGCTGTTTCAGATTCCAAGGCAGTGGACTCTCCAACAGAAAATATGTGACAACAATATTTCATCTGGGCTTGTTCTACTGCAATGCAGTCTCCTGACGTATGTGGCATCCTAAGGGATTACTTTCCTAACTGATCCATATTATCAAGAGATGCGTTAATTCATTTGTTTCGAACGCATATAGACTAATTGTATTTCAATTTGGATAATTAATTTAGAAATGTTTTAAATTTCTTTTACATCTTTTTTAGGGCTAAAATGACATGATATTTACAAATGAAGGGTAAGGGAGGAAAAGAAGGGATGCCACAAAACTGCATTTTCGAGAAAACGGCGTTTTAATATTGAAAACCGCGTAAAAAGAATATGGTTATTAAGACTCTTTTGCCTCTTTTTACATGGACATTTATACATTTACGTATGCATACATATACAGTCAAATAGTACCAAGAGTCACCAACAGATAGGACAAAGCACCCGATAAAACACATACATGGACATTCCTTGTTTTTTCCCCTTACCCTATGACAAAGTTATAGATATACCAATTCTTTGACATCTTCACTCGAAATATTAATAACGAAAGACTGAAAGATGTAATAGTTTCTAAAGTAAGTTGTTCACATTCTATACCAATATGTTTTGATCTTTTTGTGGTCACGGCACACAGTATCCATTATTGAGTGTTCCCGTGGCACTGTGATCTTCAAGTTAAAACAACATAGTAGTTCATGAATTACTAGTATCCATTCTTTAATATATCCGAAATACTAGCATCCATTCTTGAACATATCCGAAATTATCTGTACTCTTAGGCATTTTTAATTTTCTCTTTCCTATTTTTCAAATTTATATTATACCACCAGAATGTAAGTTCTTTGCACTGGGAGAATACGTTTCATTTTGGACATAAATGACACCAATCAACTTAGGGACTATAAAAACTATGAATGCTTCACTAATATCGGTCATTTTCAATTATTTTTACATATCATGATCCCCACCCCCTTAGGAGTACAAATGGAGGCTGAATGTTGATTTATACAGTATTGAAAGTGTCAGTGTTTGTCTCAGAGTCCCGAAAACTATGGATTCGATACTAATATCGGTTATTTACGATCATTTTTCTATTTTCTCCTCCCCTTCCTCTAAGTTGCACCAACAAAGCGAAATGATAAAAATAACATCCCAGACCCGAATCACATGTGTGTTGAAAATTTGATCGAGTTCGGCCGGGTGGTTTAAGAGGTATTAAGTAACAAACGTAGTCACTTTTATCTATCTATCTATCTATCTATCTATCTATATATATATATATATATATATATATATATATATATATATATATATATATATATATATATATATATATATATAATACTTTTTAATATTTTTCTCTTTCATTGTGAGATTGCCTCGAATATTCCATTCATAATCACCAGTCTATACACTGAATTATCATTATAATTATATCCAAGTTCTGTGAAACAATCTCTCATTTTACCATTATTAAATTATAACGAAAGTTAATATGAGAAATAAAGTTGGTACAAAAATGTCATTATTTATCATCAGTATCAGAATATCATCATCATCCTCCATTTAATGTTTCTTTTTAGAAAAATACCACTCACAAGAACAGTATATATGTCCTGTATGTGATCTATTTAACACATTTTTATCTTGACAAAATTGATAAAGTCGCTTTATTAAAAAAATATCTTAGCATCAAATATCAAAAATCAATTTTAAAGTAGACTAGAATAATTTTGATGTTGTTATTTTTAATTGATGCAGTCGGTAATGCTATTCTAGCTTGAAATAGATTTATATTCTGTGCAAACTGGTACAATGGAATCAAACACTAATATATGCTTAGTGTTCAGTGGCATTCCAAGCTAACAAAGTAATTTTATTACTTCTCATAGATAGATTCAAGAAAATCCATGGATTAATTAGAATACATAATTAAACTCTAATTGCTCTATCCCGTAGTTCAGTGATGAGCAAATTACTGCCCACGTGCCAGATGTGGTCAGTTGAAAGGTTTTTTCCGCTAGGCGACATTAAATTTCCTGTCGAATTCAACTTCACTTTTGATAACCAGCACATCCTAGTTTAAAAATCACTGGGAGAAACTTTCAGAAATGCATTCGAGTTTCCATCTAATCACATTACCTTCATAATTTCTATTCATTAACAAGGATTAGTATTACAGGAATTTGTAAAATGTAGCATTGTCGTTTTCGATAAATTATATTGATGCAGGCAAAGGTTTTTTTTTTCTTTTTTGCCACCTTCCTAAAAACGTTTGACTATCACTGATCTAGTTCATTTATTCTATCACGATTAGTCCACTTCTAAACAAAATTTCAAAAATATCAAGCAAGTACACACATTTTTAAAATTCCTATTACATAAGCTAAATTTTGACCACCACATGCCACTTTTAATTTGCAGAAATTTTCAATGTACACTTTTTGGGAGAGGGATTGGTGGCTCTTTGTAGAAGCGCTTATCTCTAGTACTTACGGTACTAGTTCGATTCCCAGCCAAGTAAGTTTCTAGTGGACAATATCGTGTCTGTGGGCTTTCTCGAGATACTCCCGTTTCATCTCACACTCTTATTCCATCAATTCTTCCATTATCATTCACTTGCTTTAATCATCCGTCTTCCTTAGGTTAAAGGGCATAAACATGGGACGTTAATCTGAAGGATTTCAATTTATACTTTTAACAAATTCAATTATATATTAACACAAACTTCGAATGAAGATTGGTTTTCAGTAGCTTGTCAAGTTTCTATATAATATATGATATAAAAGAACATACAGGGTTTGTCCGGAAAGTAATAGAACTAAGTCGATTTAAAAAAAAATATTGAACCAATCGTTACAATTCTTTAAAAACTTTCAAAATAGGCTCCTTCTGCGTCGATGCAGCGCTGCCAGCGCGATTTCCAAGCATTGAAGTCGTCACGGAAGTCATTCTCCGGAATAGCCTTGAGAGCCGCGGTGCAAGCTGCTTGGATCCCCTCTATCGTCTCAAAATGCTTGCCTTTCATCGGGCGTTTCAGGCAAGGAAACAAAAAGAAGTCCGAGGGGACCACATCTGGGCTGTAGGGCGGCTGCGGAAGCGTTGGGATGCCGGCCTTGGTCAGGTAGCTGTTCACAAGAAAGGCGGTGTGAGCCGGGGCGTTGTCGTGGTGCAGCTTCCAGTCGGTTCCGATGTCTGGTCGGACCCGATTGACCCTTTGTTTGAGTCTCTTGAGTACTTCCACGTAAAACTTGGCGTTGACGGTTTGTCCAGGAGGAACAAATTCATGGTGGACGATGCCTTTGATGTCAAAAAAGACAATGAGCATCGTTTACAATTTGGATTTGCTCATTCTTCCCTTTTTTGGCCGAGGAGACGCAGGCGTGTGCCACTCGGAAGATTGCCTCTTTGTCTCGGGATCATACTCAAAGATCCATGATTCCTCACCTGTAATTACGTTATTCAAAAATTGGGGGTCACTTTCACACATGTTCAAATTTTCTTGGCACAATTCCACTCGCCGCAATTTCTGGTCGTCAGTGAGTACTTTTGGGACAATCTTCGCGCACACCTTGCGCATGTTCAAATGCTCCGTCACAATTTCATGAACGGCAGTTTTTGGTAAATTTAACATCTGGGCAATTAAACGAATACTTAGTCGACGGTCTGAGTTCAAAACTTCGCGCACACGAGTCACATTGTCGGTGTTTGTCGAAGTCGAAGGTATCCAGCACGGCCTTCATCGGCGACCTCTTCCCGGCCCTCCGAAAAGGCCTTGTGCCATCGAAACACACCACTTCTTGCTAAAGCATCATCTGGGTAAGCCTGCTTGATCATATCAAACGTCTCTGTCGTAGATTTACCGAGTTTAACACAGAATTTAATCGCGTACCTCAGCTCTAACGAACGCTGTATTTTCGCCTGACTCTCCGTGTGCTCGGAGACAACTAACCAGCCGCTCGTTCGTTAGCTAGGAACGCCCTCTACCGGATCCAGTCGGTGCGCGCACGCTCCGAAGTACAGTCATGGCGGAATAAAATCAGTCCTATTACTTCCCGGACAAACCCTGTATGTGTGTATATGTGTCTAACACCAGATTTCTGAATAGAAAAAAGTCACCGGTTGCCACAAAATGCTGTTAAATCTTTTCTCCTATTTTTGAGTCGATCAGGGATTAAGGGGCAGGGGAAAAGCGTTCTGGATATAAAAATCTCTTCTACTTAGACAACCCAAAGTATTTTACGGTAATGTGGGTTGCATACAGTTCAGTTAGATATCAAGAACGAGCAGTTTTGTTGTATGAAATATTTTCCTGTGTGGAGCAGTGGATCTCAATTTATAGTCCAATATATTTGGGGATTAGACCTGATTAAGAAGGAATTCATTGGTATTTAGAACAGAAATTTGGAAAAACACATGAAGCAAACTTGTAAAACGTTAAGTAAATACAGTGTGTACTTATAGTGATTAGTTGCTAAAATTAATGAAGAAAGGAAAATGATTTTTTAAAGTTTTACGTCGCACAGTTATGCCGATTAGGCTAAAGGAGACGGTGATAATGAGAAATGAATGAAATGGTGGAATGAATAAATTGGGAGGAAACGGGAGAACCCCAAGAAAACCCACGAGTCACAGCGTTTGTCCACCACAAAGTCCACACGGCGCGAGCTGGGATCGAACCAGGGACCCCAAGCATCGGAGGTAACGCTCTACCACTGAGCCACTGCGTCTTCTAATGAAGAAAGGAATTGAAGACTTTGGGGCAAACAGCCGTCAAATCCAAAAAGTGAAAATGTTAAGAAGAAAGCTTCACAAGGGTTTCACGTCATTCGATTTTCTTCAAACTTGGCATGTATATACTAGACCGAAAATAAATCGAAACGTATTTTTTCGTTTCTTTCGGAAAATAGGTTAAGGGGGCAAGGGTCTCCTTTGATTAAAATGGTAACTTTAAAGAAACGAAATTTGCCGACGCAAAGATGAATTCAAAGTAGGAAATATGGGTTTAGTCGTTTTTGCGAGAAAAGGTTACAGGGGCCCCCTTCGAAATGACAAAGGACTCCGCACAATCGTTACGGAAATTGGATTTCGATGTAATTGGCTGAAATAGTTATATGTTGTAGATATTGTGTTCCTTTAAAAAAAGTCTCAATGGCCACAACCACAAATCACTGATCGTTTGGCCACTACAGGGCAACTTTTTTAAAAAACAGTCTAAGGTAATGACATTCTGGATTTCGGTAAAAATGACTAAAACCGTAATATGTTGTAGATATTGTGATCCTGAGAAAGTCTTAATGGACATAACCAGCAACCACTGACCGTTTGGCCACTACAGGGCCTTTTTTTTGGAAGCAGAAGGTACCGGTATTCTGAATTTCTTGAGACCGTGATATGTTGTAGATATTGTGTTCCTAAGAAAAGTCTCAATGGGCACAAATACAAATCACTGACCATTTCGCTACTACAGTGCCACTTTTTTGAAAACAGTCGAATATAACGGTATTAGGGATTTCGGTAAATAATAATTAAAACCGTGATATGTTGTATATATAGTGACTCTGAGGAAAAATTTTAATGGGCACAACTACCACTCACTGACAGTTCGGCCACTACGAGGCGACTTTTTTGGAAGCATCCGAGCCGAAGATAGTGATATTCTGGATTTCAGTCAAAATGACAGAAACCGTGATATGTTGTAGATGTTGTCATCCTGAGAAAAAATTCCCAATGGACGCAACCATAAATCACTAATCGTCTGGTCACTACAGGGCTACTTTCTTGAAAACATCCGAGTATAACGATGTTCTGAATTTCGGTAAAATTGCGTAAAACTAAGATATGTTGAAGATCCTCTCGTCATGAGCAAAAGTCGTAATGGACACAACCACCGAATTATGACCGTTTGGCCACTACAGGTCCAGATTTTATGAAACAGTCGGGTATAACGATATTTTTTATTTCGGTGTAAATGAATGAAACTGTGATACGTTGTAGATGTCATGATCCTAAGAAAAATGTCTAGAGCTTTCCTTCCTAGAGGATTTTCTTTGACCCGCAAGATGAAAATCTGAAAGTTGCCATGCTTAAATGATATTGGCCTCTACATTCCTCATCCCTTTTCCGGGTTGTGGGATACGACTTTTCAGGGTTTCATACAATTCTACCAAAATTGCAGAGTATACTTACCTCGTGCTGTTTTAAAAAATGTGGCCCTGTAGTTGCCAAATGGTCACTGGTTGGTGGTTGTGTCCATTGAGACTTTTTCTCAGAATCACAATATCTAGAACATATTATCGTTTCAACAAATTATCGAAATCCAGAATAACGTTACCTTCTGATGTTTTCAAAACTGTGGCCGTGTAGTGGCCAAACGGTCAGTGATTGCTGGTTGTGCTTATTGAAACTTTTTTTTCTCAGGATCACAACATGTGTAACATATCAGAGTTTCTTTATAATTTTCATCAAAATCCAGAATATCTTTATCTTTGGCTGCTTTCAAAAAAGTGGCCCTGTAATGGTCAAACGATCAGTGATTGGTGGTTATGCCCATTAAGACTTTTTCTCAGGATCACAATATCTAGAACATATCACGATTTCAGTGACTTTTACCAAAATCCAGAATGTCGTTATGTTGGGCTGTTTTCAAAAAAAGTGGCACTTTAGTGGGCAAAACGGTCAGTGATTTGTGGTTGCGTACATTGAGACTTTTTAAAGGAACGCCATATCTACAACATATCACGGTTCAATCGAAATCCAATTTCCGTAAGGATTGTGCGGAGTCCTTTGTCTTTTCGAAGGGACCCCTGCAATCCTTTTCTCGCAAAAACGACAAAACCCGTATTTCCTACTTTGAAGTCATCTTTGCATCGACAGAGTTTCGTTTCTTTAGAGGGGCCTTTTTAAAATGGGCCCTTTGCCCCCCTAAGCCATTCTGCGAAAAAAAAGCATACGTGTCGATTTATTTTCAGTCTAGTATATAGATGGCAACTTTGAAGAAAATCGGATGAAAAGAAACCTAGCTATCTCCTTTACACTTTCACTTTTTGGACCTGACGGGTTTTTGCACCAAAGTCTTTAATTTTAGTGCAACCGGGAATTGATTTACTAATTTGTTTTAAAATAACAAATCTCCTGTTGTAACATGTTACTATAACCTCACAACAACAGAATTGGAGAAGGTGTCATATTAATATTTGGTCTAGGAATTAATTCGTGCGGTTGGACAAGAGATGGCGCAACGAACGGAGCGTCCTACAGTTCCGTGTATCCACACATGTGTTGCAAACCCCTGTCATCGCGTATCGTTCGTAGTATAGGGCAGTGGATTAAAGCGTCAACAACACCAGTTTGTAGTTAAGTGAACATGGCACAATTTGTGCCTGATAAAGTGTTTTTGCGGGGTGTCCTGCTGCATTACTTTAACATGCAGAAAAGTGCGACTGAAAGTCATCGTATTTTGGTGGAAGTGTATGGTGACCATGCTCTAGCTGAGCGAACGTGTCAGAAGTGGTTTGCACGGTTTAGAAGTGGTGATTTCGGCTTGGCAGACCAAGAGCGAGCTGGACAGCCAAAAAAATTTCAAGACGAAGAATTGACAGCATTGCTCGAGCAGGATTCGTGTCAAACGCAGGAACAACTTGCAGCAGCATTAGGCGTTGATCAAACAACAGTCTCCAAACGCTTGAAAGCCATGGGAATGATTCAAAAGATGTCACATTGGGTTCCACATGAATTGAAAGACAGAGACGTTGAAAGACGAAAAACCATTTGCGAATTGCTGCTTCAACCACAGAGCAGAAAGGGGTTTCTGCATCGAATTATTACGGGTGATGAGAAGTGGATCCATTACGAGAACCCTAAACGAAAAAAGGCCTGGGTGAAACCAGGTGAACCAGGTCCATCACAACCAAAACGAGATATTCACTGTGCAAAGGTTATGCTGTGCATATGGTGGGATATGAAAGGTGTGGTGTACTATGAGCTGCTGCAACCGGGTGAAACTATGAATGGAGAACGTTATCGACGACAATTAATGCGTTTGAAGCAAGCTCTGGCCAGAACACGACCAGAATGGGAGAACAGACATGATAAACTTATTGTTCAACATGATAACGCTCGCCCACATGTCGCAAAACCGGTCAAAACCTATTTAGAAAATGTCGGATGGGAAGTTCTACCCCACCCGCCGTATTCACCAGACGTTGCTCCTTCGGACTACTACTTGTTCGATTGCATGAACAACGATTTGATTGGACAGCGGTTTACTTCTTCAGAAGATATCGAAACATGGGTCTCTGACTGGATCGCTTCCAAGGATGAGGACTTCTTTCGCCACGGAATCCGTACATTGCCTGACAGATGGGCGAAAGTGGTGGCTAGCGATGGACAATATTTTTCTTAAGGTATTTATGTATTTTGTGTTTGTACTACAGCTTTAATGTGTGCGTACCAACCGCACGAATTAATTCCTAGACCAAATAATTTGAAATTTTAGTAATTAATTTCACAGTTTATATTATTATGGAAAACATCCTATTCATTGACTACTAAACCAAAACAGAAAACCAGACGTGGATTCAATTGTAAATATTCGATATTACGTTTACATAATGTGGGTTCTGGGTATTTGAAATCAAATATTTAGTATAACATCATACCCTGGTTTGTTTATTAAAGATTAGCGTTTCACGTCAGCACTAAGGCTGTATAAGAAGTAGACCCACAGTTTTCTGTGAAATCCGAACCGACGTAATGAGTTTAATTTTTTATTGTTCTCCCACAGGATATTGAACCGGGCACTACGTGCATTAAAGGCACATGTGCATGCCACTAGACCATCATGGAGAGCGCTCATACCCTTGGGACCAAAGAAAGGGATGAACAACTCAAAGTGAATGATGATAATGAAATTGTAGACGGAATACAAATTGGAGAAAAACTCATAAAAATCCAAACTGTTTAAAATTTGAACAATTGAAATAATTAAAATATCTCCGTTTTACGTCCCAAGAATATGTCTTTTAGGTTAAGTGAAACGGATTATCAAGTCAAGTGAATGATGAAGGAATAATCAATGGAATGAAAATGTGAAAGTAAACGGGAGTACTCGGAGAAAACCCACGGACAGAATGTTGCCCGCGGCAAACTTACTTGACGGGGAATTGAACCAGGGACCCTACGCACAAGAGGTAAGCGCTCTACCACTGAGCCACCATGGCCTCCAATGTTGATATTAAATCGACTTAAGGCATTCATCTCTTAGTAAGGAAACAGTAATAATGACCTATTAATTAGGAATTAAGTTGGCTGTATTATTCTCCATTAAATCTTTTTATTACTTTTCAATTACTGTGAGTGTTACAGCTGGAAGTATGGAGATAAAATCTGTTAGAAGATGTGTGTCACTATCACAAACAACAATAAATATAATTCGGTTCTTAGTGTATTTTTACATGCGCCGTAAAAATGTAAATAAATAATGCTAACAGAATACAAACTATCGGTTATTATTATCTACGAGCTATATATATTGTAAAACTTTGTCCCATTTGGTTGTACGTAGGACGAGGTAATAAAATGAGTGTCCGGAAACGACTAGCACTACAGACTTCTATTATAAAATTCACTAAATAACAGTATTTGCACAAATGTTACAACGTTAGTCTCTTCTAAATTTGTTAGGTAAAAAATAGGTATTCCTTGACCGTGTAGTCGCGGACAGAATCTTCACAGAGCCCCGTGGCAGGCTACGAAGAGTGGCGAAAGGAATCCCCAAAGCTCCGTGGCAAACAATGAGGATGTTGATAGTCATAGAGCCTTTTAGCAGGCTAAGCAGCTGGGTGTAGGATTCCAAACAGAGCCCTGCAGCAGGCTAATCCAGGAGAAAAGAAAAGTCAAGAGTCCCGTAGCACATTAAAGGCTTGGGGTTAGGTTACTCCTAATGTTGCGTCGCAAACAGTAGGAGAGATACCAGAGAACTGGTACTGGTTCCTCTGGTCGCTGCCGAATTTATAGGCCTCCAGGCTGCGGTGGTGTTGTTGCTCCGATTGTCATTGTCTGCTTCGTAGGATGAGCCAGAAGTCCGTCATCTGCTGGTTGTAGTAAATCCATGTGGTGCATACTATCCTGATGTAACACCATGTGGTGGTGTACACAAGTGTAAAGTGCTTTTTGTACACAATACCACATGGGATATCATATCAAATTACCACATCGGATATGATATATATTAACTTTATATATATCATAAAGTTAAGTTTTCTCAAAACCTATGCATAATAATTTACCCTCCATCCTGTCGTTTTCTTCAACTTGACGTCATCTATCGATTAACATTATATCTTATCGTCCGAAAATATTACACAGTAGACTTTCGTCTATTTGTCTCCTGGCTATCCCGGCTCCGCATTCTCTGACCTAGTTCCATAACAGAGAAAAATCTTCATAATTTTAAATCATTTTTAAAATATAATTAGATACGTTTTACATTAATATTTTGTTTATTTTAAAATGACAACTATTAATCACTAGCAGCGTTCACCCCGCTTCGCTGCGGTCACCCCGGAACGCAATAAACTTTGTTACTTAGATAATTTTTACTTTTTCGCTTTCAAGTGATATGATAAAAACCATAGAAGATTGCAGTAAATCTTAACATTATATCGCCTGTCATTTATGTTAACCCGCCCCGCTTCGCTGCGGTCATCCCGGTGCTGGCATATTGTAAAAGTGTCTGTAAAAATAAGCAAATCAATTAAAAAATTTTAAACAGAAGATTCAAGCTATTTTCCGCTGTATATCGCCTGTCATTTATGTTAACCCGCCGAGTGACACGGTCATGCGGGTTGCATATAAATACGTTTATTTTTACCTATGATGAACTAATAACAAAGGATTTGTACGTTATGGACACTTGAATGGTCAATTATCTCAAGACACTGGTAATTAAAAATTAAAGTGATATGATAAAAACCATCTAGGGTCCAAATCCTAATAACCCCCCAAAAATGAAAGAAATTGGTTCAGCCGTATTAGCGTGATGAGCGGACAAATTTTTGTACGTTCTCTTTTATATATATAGATTTAATGTTTCCAGCAATTAAGCTAGACTAATAACATTTATCTTATGATACAACCATAAGTAATTACATAAGAATTGTAAAATAACAATGATTATTAAAAAACTGTTATAATGAAAATTTCAAATGAAACAGTAAATATCTATTCTTCGGTACTTTGTTCCCATGATGTTCGGCAGGTACTACTAAATCTTCTGCTTTCAATGGCTCCAACCTGTCATGTTATGTCACTGTCTTGACGTACGGTACAGCATTCATGCTGTTTTTTTTATATATATAAACTTATGGACTGTGAGCTGTCTCTTCATACTCCTTGCTCGGTTGCTACATAAATTGATGCACCAATGATGTTTGTTTTTTCTCCTAACCTCCCTTCTCCGCAATTACAGAAGAAAGACTTCTTCTAGCTCTTTACTAGTGGGTAACGTTCCCATTATAGCCGACACGTTCCCACGTTGAATGGCTATGCTTATGCGTTGAATCAGGAAACTTTTTGCTCGATTATCTTCTGATTTAATTGATAGACGGTGGCCGACTTCTTTTATAAATTTGAGGCCTCCTTCTTCCCAAGAACCGCTAGACTCAATTGCTATTGCGACAAAGCAATAGTTATCGAGTAGATTGCTATATTTATTCCTTTTTTCTTTCGCTCTTCGAGCAGCTACGAGTCCAGCTTGTACTGAGGCATATTGTAGGTTGGAGGGGGCATAGGTGTCTGAACATGTGAAGTCCCAAATCAATGCCTTTCCTTTCTTCCAAGGTACTAATGTCATACCATCGGGTCTTTTTCCGTCAGATCGGCTGCATCCAATCGGTTCCCTCACTGCTGGGATCCCTGCTGATATTAATGCTCTTAATATTATATCATTTACACTTGAATGACGTGGGTGTCTGCCTGCGCTGCTTTTACACGACAAACCGTGTAATCCTTTTTTATCTACAAAGGTGTTACAAATGGGGCAGTGGTGTGGTTCACATATATCTGCTCCCAACCATAGTGCAACTGATACTCGGAAGCTCTCATTGGATAGGTGTAGGCCCAGAGATGGTGATGGTAGAGCTTGAAGCCATGCTCCGTTTTCTGGGGACATGACCGCTAAAAGTCTGGCTTTATCTTCGATGTTATTTGTAGTCTGCAATAAAGAAGCTGCATGGCAATTAACGATGGGCTCGTCCCAAGCCGACTGATTGTTACGTTTTTCGAGAGCCGGAGGGTCTAACCCAACTAAATTTGTCCATTTAGCTATGCAGTCCATCACATCTGGATTGGTGATTTCGTCGTTATCCCATTGAAGAAGTGAACTAACTATTTGACTTGCACCGTAGAAAGACGCTAAAAAAGACGGAATAGCCATATCTGTGGCGCGACGGATTCCAAGGCCTCCATTTTTGACTGGTAAAGAAGCTTGTATCCACGAGTTGTTATTAAGAGAACAATTGAGGATGGATTCCATACCAGTTTTAAGAGTATCGTCATACTTTTCCAATAGGGCATCTTCCTTCCAAGATGGAGAGCATCGGAGGAAATAAAATAATCTCGGCATTTCAAATGAAGCCCTTAACAGATAAAAAGTAGAATGGGCTGAAAGCTTGGAAAGTCGAGACATAAAAAATTCTAGTTTGGAGGTTTTGTCTAGTAACATTTTGCTCCGTGCCTCTGTTGAGATAGCTGAACCTAAAAGCTCTGCATTACTTGGTGTAAGGAGCTGAATACCAGGTGCTGATTTATTAAAGATATCATAGAGGTTCTTAATTTGTTCTTCTGTAGCACCGAGTTATCCTACTTCGCATTTGGAGCAATTTAGCGATAAGCCAATTGATGATGCGTGTGTACGAATGTTGTCTAATGTTTGTAGTATTACGTCTGTATTTCCAGCTATTGTTCCATCATCCAAATACCAGACATTCAGCTCTGCGTTTATGTTATTAACAATTGGTTGGAGAGTCATAGCAAACAGTGCTGAACCTAACGGATCACCTTGTTGAACACCTCGCTGTGATAGAATAGTGTTATCTCCTATATATAGGTTGCTTGGTTGAGAATAGCATTGAGAGATGTACGAAAAATATGCTGGAAAATTCTTTTTAACAGATAGCAACATGGAATCTCGATTTAATTCATTGAAGGCATTTCTGAAATCGATCTTTAAAAATGCTTTCACTTGGGTGTGCGTAGTAGAATAATATGTGCGAGCTGCATGTACTGCTGCTTCCGCCCCAAATGGGACACAGACTCCTAGTTGGTGTGGATATAGTATGTCGATAAGTGATTCGCGCATCTTGTAGCAGATTATTTTGGCCGACAATCGTCTCCAAATATTGCCCACGGCTATTGACCGAATTCCTCCGCTTTTTTTCTTAAGGGCAAGTAACGACGCACCGAAGAATATCGGTCTCAATGTTGTAGGTACATTTCCCGATATAATGAGGTGTAACAGTTCTCTGATAACATTGATAAGCTGGTCTCTAGATTCATAATCGTGTGATAGAACTAAATCTTTAAGAATTGAAGCTCTGAGGCTATCCATTCCACCGGCGGACCCAGAAGGAAAAGATTTAGTTGCTTTCAATAATTCAGCTGATGATACTCTAGTTGCTGATTCTGATGCCTCTGGAGGTTCAGGGATGGCTAATAAATGTGAGTGAGCTGGATGTTTTGCTCTGAGTGCTTCTAACAATGAATTATCTGGAGTTGCTATCGAGTCTTCGGATGTTAATAGTCTTACTGCTCCTCTAACATCACCGGCCGATAGTTTATTTTCAATGTTCTTGCTGTGGAATGATGTGGATTTTGACAAATCACGAACTTTGTATAATTTAATAAATTCGGCTGACAAAGCTTCTCGATGATTATCCGACCAGTTTCGTATTCTTTGCTTCACCCATGTGGTGAGGTTGGTAACTTTTTCGGCATATGGAGGAATACAGAGAACCACATAAGGGAAGATTAAAAGATCTAGCCAAGCATCAATACTATTAGTATTCGTGACCTTTTGTAGAACTTCACTTAAGGAGTGAGCCATAGCTGGTCTGGCCCCTCGGGGAACTCGTCGGAGTGTAGGAATATGGGACTTTAAAATATTAACAGTTCGCCTATTTTAGCTGTTGAGTCCGTTGAATTTTCCTCAATCGCTTCGTGCGTTAATATATTTGAAATATAGGTAATGGCACTTTTCGCATTGGAAGAAGATAGATTTTTCTTGAGTGATTCGCGGTGGCATATACTAATATGTATGGCTAGACCTCGTTGGCTTAGAAAACACTTATGGCAATATGAACATTGCGCTTCATTTGGCTTGCTAGATGTATCCAAATTAGGACCTGGATCCTCCTTCTGACAAGAGGCATCCGCATCTTGAATGTTCGTTGCATATTGAACCTCCTCTCCCACTTCCGTTTTATTGGTAACCTTTCTTTCTGTCATTATTGGACATAATTGTGCTTATTACATCAATTTAATTTAAAATAGATTAAAACAAGCTGATTTGATTCAAATATTAACGAATTATACTGCCCGTTGTATTTGTATCATAGAAATAATGTAATTAAATTTCAATAAATTATATATATAAAGAATATTTATCTTATGAATATCTATAACGTTTATCTTATTAGTTTTTTCTATTATATACTATAATTAAAAATAAACCAATCTCTGAGCAGAGTAAACCAATTTGTTACTATAAAATTAATTTACTGTGACACTTTCGCCAACTAACCCTTGGCTTCATCAGACACTATCTGATAGTACATGATGAAGCCCAGGGTTAGTTGGTGAAACTGACACAAGATGTTAGCTTCATAATAACAAATTGATTTGTTTTCTAAACGATTACTTTATTTTTAATCTTTTTATGTGATAAATTCTTAAAATGTTCAGCTCAGTACACAACAAACATTTACGAAGGAATAACCGGTACTAAGAGGACAGAAAATATGAATAAAAGCGGGCGTTGATATAAAAAGTGTGTTTTTAATGGTATAGGTGAAGCAGGGAGTGAACAATTAATAGAATTGCAACGTATCAGTCTTTTTTGCTATACGGCCCGCTTTTGGGTTAACTTGCTATATCGCCGGACCATTTTAGGAAATTTACGAGGTCAATTGGAGAATTTGTTTAAGTTTGTGAGGAAGAATGAGTGAAAGTCAAGTAAGAGGAATAGTAAAGGTTAAGAAAGTGGTTGTATTTGTTGGTTGTTTTTGATGCTGGTTGTATGAGGAAGCGGATGGACTATTTCACGGAGAGGTACACTTGTTTTACTATACGGACTCATAGATTTAAAATGTGCAGAAAAATGTGTGCAGGTCTTTAATTTGTCTATTTCATATCGAGAACAGAACCGAACCGAACCAACCCCTACGGGGCTTCTATCCCGTTACTACTACTATAACTACTACTAATACTAATACTATTGATCCGTATAGTAAACCTGCACGCCTAACGTAACTTAATGTAATCCAACAATATATGTCCGAATGCAGTACATTTTGGGATTTTTATTTCAATTTTCAAACTGGTAAGGTGATACAGCAGTAATGCCCCCGACTTTTGGTCAATAGGTCTGGAGTCAATTTTAGTTAAAACAACCAAAATTTAAAAGTTATATCTCATTAACTTATTTTACTGTTTTCTTAACTGTGTCACAAGGAGAATCTCGATGAGAAACAGTTTCCTTTTAGTTCATGACGTGATTATTATGCATACAACAACATTTTGTTAAAATACACAGCCATTCGCTTCTCTTGATTTTCTCCAGACCCGTACATGAGGATGTATACTCATATCATTTTGACCAGGTCAATGAGATCTATTATTTAGTGCAAGTTTCGTCTGTGTACATTTGCTTTTCTTATCAACTGATAACATTGTTGATATTCTACAATTAAAATTTCATACGAAACCTAATATAAACTACAGTTATGGCTAGTGTCGACTTATCATGTATAGTAGATAAAATGACGAAAATGCAGACATCTACCTTGCAATAATAAAGAAATCAGTTCGGAATAAAGAGAATACTGAAAAGAGAAAGAAGAAGCTAATTACGTGGAAAGAGTGCTCGTGCGAACAACGAAACTATTGAAATCATAAATTAGTAAATTTAAATATCTAGTAGTAATTTAATAACAACAACGTTCAGGAGAAAGTAAAAAGTAAATAATGGAAAATTCGTTCTCTTATTCTAACCAAAACACCTTTGGTTAGGGTTTCCATTCTTCAGTTTAAAGTTTAATATTCTAATTAATGTTATTTTAAACAGGTGAACGTGCCCCGCTTTACTTCGTCTGATTTTTTAGCTCTACAGCCACTGGTAGGACGAACCGCTTGGGAGAGTAATGCTCCCGGAAATACGTTTTATCGCGCGCTACTCTTACCAGCTGTTTCACGCGCTATCCTAGCCAGTTGTTTTAAGTTGGTCATAAAATTTATATCATGAAGTACAAGGGGAACAAAACGAGCCCTATATATGGAGTGCAAGGGGAACAAAACGAGCCCTGCGGGGCTTCTAACCCGTTCCTACTACTACTACTACTACTACTTATCTGCACAAAAGTAAGTAAATCACTTTTTTGAGTATTATTTTCATATTATTTTAATTTAAAAAGTGTTATAAAAATGTAAAAAAAACTTTCCTCGGGCCGGGTTTGAACTCACGCCAAAAGAGATTTTTGTTACTAGCATATAGCTCTAGCCAACTCGAGCACGAAGACCGACAACAACAACCGTTTGATTTCCTGTATTTGAACACAAACTGGCAAGAAATGGATAACGCCAACCAATCAGAACTGTGTGTTTCGTTCCTACTTCCGAGAGCATTACTCTCCTGAGCTAGTCCTCTGGTCGGAGTAAATAAATTGAGTAAATAAGTAAGGCGTTTTGTTGGGATAAATTTAACTTTAAAGCATATTCACTACATCTGCATTTTCAGTTTAGCTTTAAAATCTATTTGGTAATTTTAGTATATTGCAATAGTAAATACTACTTCTCAAATAATAGGCATGTTTCAAGGAATATTTAGTTTTACTTGTTTCCCTGTTACAAATATCTGAGCAAGGTTATATAAAACAACAATCTAACTTACGTTTACATACAGTGATGATTCAGAAGATGGAATTTGAATAAACGGAGGGAGGGGGAGTGTGAAAGTAGTATTACGAAAATATTGACAACCCGGATTGAGCTTAATACGAGAAATGCTCCGAAAGAAATTTCATAGCTCCGGGAGAAGCGATAATTTCAGTTTCCTCCCGTGCCACCCCTGAAATCATTACTGGTTATACTGTATGTTTACCACCAACTGAATTCAGTGATAGTCTAGCAAGTAATACAATGACTAGCGTGTGTGCTTTGGTCTGGGATTAGTGTGTGGGATTCAGGGCTCTATACCCTGAACAACAGATTTTTTTTTAAAAAAATGTTTAACTTGCATCATGAATAAGTGATTAAAATTTAACTGAGTTAAGAAAAGAGACAAAAACATCCAGATGGTAGCATCATTGAAGAAACTGATGTGGTGAACACTTATCACAAACCTTAAAACCATCTTGATAAATTGTAACGGTAGAAAGTCTAGACTTTTCTTGGTAGTGAACTGTCCTGAATATTCAGTGCTTACCTCATAGGTGAACACAGATTGATGGTTTTTCAAAACCGAAATGCTACGAGAAATATTCAGATAATAATAGACGTAAAATGGGAGAATCCAGGATCTCATAAAACACAGAACTATTCGGCACATACTCGTAAACGAATATGGTACTACTTAAATAGAGTAAAATGACTAACCGTTGGCTTGTATGTAATATACACTAATAAAGTCACTTTTCGGAAGATCTACTTTCGGAGTTCAAAGGAAATTCTCTATGCCCTTCGTTCTTTACCCCACGCCACCGGAATTTGTGCTTTCTGACAGTAAACAAAATATTCTCTTTAGTAATTCTTACTCAGGGTTGATAAACTTCCTTGTATTCTTTCCTAGAACAGTCAAATGAATTTACGTTGTTGCTGAGAAGAAAGGAAGAATAAAAACGATTGGACTCCAATACAGAGGAAGATTCAGTCTGAAACAAACCTAAAAGAAGAAACTCAGCACGAACGCCCTCTATACCTGGTTTGAGTGGCTTCGTGTTCAAACGGAGAGTTTACGGAAAAGATGATCTGGCGAGAGTTTGAGACTGATAACTACCGCTAGTCGTGTTATTAAAGTAGCATTTTACAAGAAGGAACACGAAAAGCAAAATGCACAAAATGTATTTGACTGCCACAAATACACAGATGTTATAATGCCGAAAGTACGAAATGTAAAAAATAAGTTGTGACGAGAATTCCGTTAATATTAAGAAAATTGTAGCTATAACTTGCAATGTTGTAGTTCAAAGAACTTGTTCCCTGGATCAAGAAGATATTGTAGGTATTTAAGACTGCAAGAAAACCAAATAAAATAAAATGTGAAAAAAAACTTCAGGCACAAGTCAAACTTCAGGACAACTGGATCCTACAATAACATAGTAAACTAAAACTGAAAATATCAAATAGGTTTAAAAGTAAGTAATCTCGAGACCAGCTGCTGCCTAATAGATTTCGAAATCACACCATACTTGGAAAGTGTTATTGAATAGCTATAGCTACCGATTCGTTCGCCCGTCTGTCTACGGGTATGGACTAAAACGGAAGGGGAAGAAACTGTTTTCTTAGATGGATTCAGCATCTTAAGAATAGGCGATTATCATTTAATGTTCATCCTAGCCCCCCTATTCTAACCGAAAATGATAGAAATGCACCAGTTGTTAATTGCAACACAGAAAAAAGTTTAAAGAAGATAAGAAACTGTTACTTTGATATGAATTTAATCTTCCAAAAATAGCTCAATCTAGGTGTTAATAGAGGGGAAGGGATTCTCTATTAAAGCAGATAGCTATAGAAATCTCCAACTTCCGATTTTAATATTGGATTTTTATAGAGCCAAACGGTAAAATAGAGTTAGAAATTGTTTCTTGATTTATATTTAGCATCCCAAAATTAGGTACCCCTTATGAACCTATTGAAACCGGAACTGATAACTGTATCAATTCTAGTTAGGATATTGGGCATCTATCAATGCTGATTAGAATGTTGGATCTCTATCACTTCTCGTTAGGATATTGGACATATATCACTTTTGGTTAGAATATTAAACTTTTATCACTCCTGGCTAGAATATTCAACCTCTCTGATTTCTGGTTAGAATATTGGACATCATGACTTTCGGGTAGAATATTGAACATCTATCACTTCTGGTTAAGATATTGAACATCTATTATTTCTGATTAGAATATTAAATTACACAACTTGAAATCTATCGTAGTTTCACAGTGTAAAGCGAAACGCACTTGTTTTAAAGTTAAACTCGTCACGATAAATCGTCTTAATTACTTAAGAAGTTGTTCTCTTTTAACCTTGGTGAAAAGTTGGCCAATCAAACAGACAAAACCTCGGCGTAAAAGCCTAATCAAAGTAACATTAGTGTTACATACTATACGTCGGAGATCCCTGGTTCGATTCCATAGACGGACTTTTGGATTTACGACATCTACTTCGTTGGATTATTTTTATTTTTTTTTTCTTTCCTCGCAAAGTTCAATTATGTAGTCTCAAGCTTCCTAGAAGCATACTTGTATACCTTTGTGTTTTATTAAAAGATAAGTGCAATAGCAGATTCCTTTAACCTCATATAAAGTCAATATCCTTGTTTGTTTTCCTACCTTTGTGCAACTTATCAACTTTCTACTTGTGTCTGGCTACGTTTCCATTTCTTGGCAGTGTCACTGGTCTGCGTTTGAGGACATTGCTCACATTCAGCTTATTTGTAAATATTTCGAGCGCCCAGTTACTCTTCTCTAGCTGACTCATTGGATTGCCTCAACTAAAAGTTATTGTCTGGTAACTACGTCAACGATTATTAAGTGTGTATTTTGTATTTTCTACTTTTCGCTGAGGTTTAGCTTTGCACTTGAAATTCCTCAGAAAGTGCAATTCAAGATCAGGAGGTGAAGTCTTCGACTCTCAAACGTTTTGACTCATGTGACGTCACGAACACGGTGTTAGGAGGAGGTGAGGTATGGAGTGTCGATATTTGGTATTGAGGAAATCAGGAGGTGTGGTTTGAGACCTCAGTCCGGGAAACAAAACTGGATGGTGAGTGTTTCTCGGGGACTTCGTTTGGAGTTGTAAGAACAGCAACGAGTCAGCGAGAGGGAGAGGAGAAGAATGGAGTTACTATCTTTGAAGAAGGTACTGTTTATTTCGTCGAAACAATAAGTGACTACGCCAGATTAATTACTCTTATACTTAATTTTCCTTACCTTATCTGCTGCACTTTTAAAAGCAAATTTGAGTATGAGTTATGATTTCTAAATACCATGAGCTACATTTCCCACATGCTTTAGTTGTAGAATTATCTTTCAGATGAGATTTACTTTTATATTCCAGCGTTAGTTGCTGGTGGTGGAGAAGATACCCCAAAATCTAGTCATCTATCGGTCTCATAATGACCAAAGGGATAGATGAAATCAAGCTAAACATAACTACTATTTAGTCATGTTTCATGATGGAGATGCTTTAGGTTTGATCTCTGTAGTACCTGTGCAGCTGGGTTAAAAAAGATGGCGTTTTCACTTTTTTGTTCTGACTACATTTATTTGGATATTATTTTTATATGTTGCGTTACTTTGCTGAGGACAATGTGTTTTTATCTGATTTTTGTGATGATTTAGATGCTACTGAATTTTTTGAGCCGATTATTACATCATCTCCCGGTCGCATACATTTTACGCGACAATGTTTTGATAAGATTAAAAAGCAATTACAGTTTACGCATTCGCTTTCGAGTATTGACATTGTTTCTTCATTAGATTCTGACAGGTTTGAGTTTACTGTAGACATGGCTGTTGGGGGAAATCAGGATAATATTGGCATTTTGAGTCATATCCTTCGGCCAGAACCATTTTTTAGACGTATGGGCGATGATATTGTTCGCTATATCGATCAATTTGAAGTATTGGCTCAGGTAAATAATTGGACAGACGTAAAGAAAAAATGGATTCTGGGTTCGCTTTTAAAGGGGTCAGCAGCCTATTGGTTTGACACTACGTCAAAACAAGCAGATTTTCCGGAGTTGTCATACGAGCAGTTTAAACAGAAGTTAACAGCTGCTTTCAAGGACGCGCTTTTGCCTCAACTTACAGAACAGGAAATGCCGATGCGAGAACAAAATGAGGGAGAGAGTATTCTATCATACGTTTACGCCAAGCGTAATTTAATTTTACGTAATGATAAGGACGCGCCAGTAGCTAAGCAAGTGCAGTTAATAATCGATGGATTATCTCCGGAGTATATGAGATTGGCAATAAAAAAACAATATGTTACTGTTGAAGCTTTAGTGCAAGATTTGTTGGACTAGTAGAAAGCACGCGTGTTGTTGGAAAGAAAAGCAATTGAAAAGCTGATTAAGAAAAATCCGTTATTAGCAAATTCTCAGTTAATGCAATGTAATCCGCCTGAGAATACTCAAGTTCAATCGGCTTCTGTTCCGCAAAGTCAGCTTTCCCAGGCTGTAGTACGGACTTTGCCCTCTCAAGCTACGAATGCACAGGAAACTGATTAGGTTAAAGATCAGCTGGCTGCTATACAAAAGCAATTAACGCAATTGTCTTTGCAAGCAGAAAATAAGAGGACAGATGATCAACGTTCGTTTTGGAGACGTAATACTAATAACAACAATAGTAATAACAATTATGGACGTAATTATAATAGACGGGGTAATGGCCAACGGTTTCAGCAAAATCGTTTCCAGGGTGGTCAGAACAACATTGCAGGGAATAGGGCGTAGCAGAGGGGTCCTATTATTTTTCATAAATGTGGAAAAGAAAACCATATTGTCACCCACTGTAGAAGTAATTTAAACTGATCAATACAGTTGATGACTCAGGGCCATCAGCTCTTCAACGTCTTAAAGTCCCTATTCAGATTGATAGTGCGCTTCCTCATGTTAATGTTACTATCAATGGGAAAGAGAGTCCTTTATTATTGGATTCTGGATCTCAGGTGTCTTGTATTGGTCAGGCCATGGTCCCGCGTTTTGCTAAAGTTCAAGCAACGCATAGTTTTTTGAAAGGCGTGACAGGGAATACTTTGTCTGTTAACAAGATAGCTTTGGTTCGATTCAAGCTTGGATCTCAAGTTTTTTGTCATCCTTTTCGGGTTATTCCAGCGTATTCCCACCCACCCCTATTGGGGCAGGATTTTTTATTAGCACATAAGGCAAATGTAAATTTACATGATTTATGTTTGGAAGTTACGCGGTTTGGTAGGATTCCTAAATTTACTCTGCCCACCGACAGTACAGTTAATTTTGTGTCTAACGAATTTGCAACGCTCGTATCTCCTGTGTATAAGGTTTTTTCGTCTGTTTGGTTGCCTCCACGTTCGCGAACATGTGTTAAAGTGAAGAAATGTTTTGATTTATTGGGAAATAGAGATTATTTGGTACCTAATAAGTTCGTAGTGGGTGCTGTACATGTTTTAATAAGAGATACTGCAGTTGACAGCGTAAATTCACATATTTGGGTTTCGAATCCTACTGACAAGCAATTTTTACTATGGAAGAATAAAGTTTTAGGGCATGCTGTTCTGAATAGGGAAGAACATTTTTGTAGTAATGTTACAGAAGATACTGGTCTTCAAAAGACTCAATCTGATAAATTTGATTGTACCAGGGTGGATGTGAACCCTGAACTCTCTGAACATGACAGACAACGATTTTATGATTTAGTTACGGAGTACAGAGATGTGTTTAGTTGGTCCCCGGACGATTTTTCAAAGGCACGGGACTATGTTCACGAATTTCAGGTAAAAGATGAAGACCCAGTATATATCCGCCAGTTTCCCATCCCGTTCCATCTTCGGGATGCTGTTCACGAGCAAGTTGAACAGTTACTTAAACAGAACGTTTTTCGTCCTTGTCACAATAGTTACAATAATCCCATCATATTAGTTAAGAAGAAAAATGGATCTTGGAGGTTCGTGGCAGATATGAGATTTACGATTGCTAAGATAAGGCCTATTAATTTTCCTGTACCATCAATTCAGGACATATTAGTGCGTTCTAGTGGTAAAAACCTTATTTGTACAACAGATCTCTCGCAAAGATTCTTCCAAGTGCCTTTGTCTGAAAAGAGCCAATTAGTAACTGTTTTTTCAGTTCCTGGACTTAAACAATACTGTTTCATTTCCATTCCTATGGGAGGAGTTACTTCTCCAGCGGCGTTAAATGATTTAATGAAACTAACACTAGAAGGATTAGACGAAAATAAAGTATTCTATTATCTCGATGATATTTTGTGGTCAGACGATACGATAGATGGTATTATTAATACAACACGTGAACTATTTGAACAATTAAGACGTAGAGGTTTGAAAATATCTCCTGAAAAAACCAAATTAGGCCATTTTTCATTGGAAATATTGGGTCACCGCGTTTCTAAGCGTGATATTTCTATTTCTGAACGTATTACTGAATCGATTCAAAATTATAGACGTCCAAGAACACAAAAACAATTGAAAAGTTTTTTAAGGTTGTGTTCATTTGTTAGAAACCATGTTGCCAACTTTTCGTCTATAGCGGAGCCGTTACAGCGTCTCTTGAAAAAAAAAATGTTCCATACAAATGGACGAGTGAACAACAACAAGCTTTTGAGAAGCTCAAAGAAGTGATCTTGTCTGCGAATACTCTTATGAAATTTCATCCAGAAAGAGACGTGTACGTCGTCACGGACGCTTCACAACGCGGTTTAGCTGGGGCAGTCCTGCAACCTGAAAGTGATGAAAAAGATGCTCCTTTGGTTCCAATAGCTTACTGTTCTCGTGCTGTAGGGCCACACGAGAGATCATATCACCAATTTCATTTAGAACTAGGAGCGTTGATTTTTAAGGCTAAGACGCTTTAGATATTTTTATTAGGACGTTACTTTTATTTGCGTACAGATTGTCGATCGCTGGTTTTTTTACGTCAAACCAAGAATGTGGCTAAATTTTCTCGAATTCTTGCGGAGTTGGAGACCTATAATTACACTATTTCTTATATTTTGGGTGTTTCCAATAGTCTTGTAGACAGTATTAGTCGCCATGTAGATTGCACAAGAGACGAAGCGAATGAACAGAAGAATCTAGAAGATCCCCGGGTCTTTACTATAGAAGAAGATGATAAGTTAAAGGAAGAACAGCGGAAGGATTCCTGTTACAAGAATATTATTCTCTTTTTAGAAGGGAAAATACCGCAAAATTATGATATTGAACGACAAGCATTGCGATATGAGATGAAGGATGGTTTGTTGTACCGAAAACATAGACGTCCAACTGGTACACAGTTGTTGGTAGCTATTCCTGCTTCCTTACGAGAAAAAGTGTTTCAGTCAGCTCATAGTTCTTCTTTGGGTAGTTCACATTCAGGATTTACAAAAACATATAATTTGTTGTTAAATTCAGTATATTTTCCATACATGAAAAAGTTCGACATCGAGCGATGTAGAAGCTGTCAGGTGTTCCAGCGTTTCAAAAAAGGTACCGGGTTCGCCTCCAGGTGTTCTACAAACTATGCCTAGCGTGCCTTCTTTCTTTCGTATTGGTATTGATGTAGCTGGGAGATATTCTGATGCCAATATTCTGCGGCACAAATATTTAGCAATCGCAATAGACTACAATACTCGTTATGTAGTAATGGCTACGTTGGGTGAACAGACAGCCGCTGCTTTGGCAGATTTTTTGTACAATCATGTGATTTTACGCTTTGGTCTGTTCAAAGAAGTGATTTTTAGATAGATCTACGGCGTTTACTAGTTCTTTGTTTCAAGAACTATGTAATATTTTAGATATTAGAATGAACTTTGTTAATCCTTACTTTCACCAGACCAATGGTCTTGTTGAGATTTCTGTCCGCCATATTGAAGCACTATTGAAGAGGAAAGTGGTTCCTAACAATCATGGTAGTTGGGTGGATCACGTACCAGCCGTCACTTTTGCCCATAATATCACTGTGAACCATTCCACGTCATTTAGCCCATTTAAACTGTTACACGGAGTGGATTCTTATTTAGAACACCAGGCTATCATTAATGGACCGTGTATACACAGAGTGAATCAAGAGCGTCTAGCCACTCTTGTCGATATTAGAGAACAGGCTCAGGATAAACTTTTTAATCGATTTCGTACTTCATAGAGATCTTACAATAAACACCATAGATCCGTATAGTTCACGGAAGGACAGCGTGTATGGATTTTTGACCCTTCAAGACGGAGAGGTAATGCCAAAGCATTTTCAGGATTGTTTTTTGGACCTGCTGTTATTGTACGAGAAGATTATGAAAATGCTTTTTTTGTGAAGTACAAAACTTCAAAGGGAAGAGAAAAATTGAGTCGATTGCCATTACTAGACTTAAACCGTATTACCCGGATGTAACCCCAGAACCGATGACAGGCGAGGAAGAAGAAGAAGAAATACGTGACATGCAAATGATAAATGTTGCCAAAGATTGTTCTGAACATAATTGCAGAGTTTAACCAGCTAACTTTCACCACTGCACTGAGTGATCCCGTTGAAATTCAGCGAGTTGTGGATGTGTTGGAGCTTCCAACTTTAATAGATTTGTCTCAGAAATTCACATACAAGAAGCCATTATATAGTTATAATGAGGACATTAACAAGAAAGTGAGTGTATATTATGGTAATATTGCCGATCTGAAGTGTGACATCGTGGTTAATGCAGCGAATGAGACCCTTACTCCTTTGTCTGGAGTCGACGGAGCAATTCACAGAGGGGCAGGGAAGGAACTAGTTGAAGTTCGTAAAAAGCTAGGTTCGTTGAAACCTGGTGAAGCTAAGATCTTTTGGCTTTTAATTTACCAGCGGAATATGTGTTATTCACTTGCGCGCCTAGAGATAATAATAAAAGAATTTTACGACAATGTTACAACGCGCTTTGGAGAATAATTGTCGGACGATAGCGTTCCCTAATTTAGGGACTGGGAAATTCAATTTTGATAAGTTTCAGGCAATGAAGATTGCTTTATCAACGATTCGAAATGTTCTGGAAGCTAATTTGCAAGATTTCGATCGTATTGTGCTGTGTATTTTTGATAAAGAGAACCGGAAATTATATGAAAATAATATGTTTGCTTATTTTCCAGTGCGGATTTTAAAAAAAAGTGGTTAGTAGCGCATATATGAAGGTTAGTAGAGCTCTTACAGCTATTCTTACCTACATGTATTACTAATGAGTTAAAAGTAAAAAAATCACTAATGTTTCACATATTACTATATCACGCACACACTCTCACTGATCACTAGTCTTCGGTTATATAGATCCTGAACGAGGGGTTTTCCTTTCACTTACCTGCAAAGGAAAAAAGAAATTTAATTTGGATACTTATTATACTTTGATTTGACGTTAGTTTATTTTCTATTCAGATCATAAGCTAAAAAAACAATTATGACATTTTTATACTAGCTGGTCTAGTACTTATTTTATTTATTTATTTATTTATTTATTTTGAAATTTTCATTATTATTATTTTACTCGGGTATAATTGTGTAGATCATGATCTATATATATACATTACATGTTTACCTAATTGTGTATTTTACCCTGGTCTGTGACGTTTCAATTTCACCGAATTAAGACTTTAAACTGCAGTTTTCCTATTTTTGACATTAGTTTTTTTCTATTTTGACATTAATTTCCTGATTATGACGGATATTTTTTTCTATATGCGCATTCTATGATATAAGTTTTGGTTAGTTGTGTTACTAATTACAATATATACCTGTTAGACTATCGATTTTAGTGTTATTTTTATTACAATTATGTCTTTATGACTGCTACGTTATGGTTTTTAAGTAATTTCAACATTTTATGAGAAGTATAGCAGTTTGATTTAATGGTACTAAGCTGAGTTATTTTATTTGAATGCATCTGTTTGCCATATTATTTAATGTATCAAGTTACACTATGGTAGTTAAGATACCTATATATATATATATATATATGCATTGCATACGTTAACGCACTTGATTTTTGAGTTTTGTTCGGAGTTTAATTTTATTTTAGTTATTTATTTTGGGTGTTATATGTGTGTTCGTCTGTATTTTTTTACAGATGATCCTGGTTTTATCCATTGCCTTTGGTACTTCTGCCAATTTTGATGTGTCGATTTCAAGTGGATTTTTTTAATGAGTTACATGGTCACATATTATACCAATATGCTATTCCCATCATGTTTAACGTAAGTTTCACTTTTCCGCAATCCCTGCCTGCGTCTTCTTTATTTAAATCATTACACTGTGCCGATAATTCTTCATATTCTATTCAGACATGCTCTTTAGCTCATAGTCTTGACGCATTACATTCACATATAGCGAGTAATTTTTTGAAAATTAATGAACCTTATAGATACGGAGAACATTCTCGTGCTAAGAGAGGTATTGCTATTTTAGGGAACCTTTTTTCATTTTGCTGTAACGTGGCTACCCAAGGACAGTTATCGTCTTTTCAGAAGAAACAAGATAAATTAGAATCTACAGTTATCGAACTAAGACAGCAGTTATTGAGGAATTCTGTGTATATTCAGAATGCGCCTGTTGAATTAACGAATTTTCAAGCGAAATTAGGTAAGAATTTTTAAAAGATGGAAGTTTTTTCTAAAACATTGTTGGATCAATCGAAATTTTTGGCCAGTACCTTAGAAAATTTATCAAATAAGGACCAATTGGAAGTTTTTGCGATTTTGGGTGAATTATATCAGTTACTGATGCACATTTTGAAAGTATTAGAATTTCAGCGTTATCAAACGTCCACTCAAAGCTGCAGAGCAGGGAAGTTAGATTCCGTATTGATGCCTTATGAAGTATCATAAGCTCAGCTTCACATTTTACAGGAATCTATAACTAAACAACGTATGATTTTGGCTATTCCTGCTGAAGATATTGATATATACTATTCTTTGAAGTTGCTTTCGTGCACTATTACTGATAATTACATTTTTGTGCATTTTAAAGTGCCACTTAGAGAACAAGATGTGCAATTTAAATTATTTTCAGTTAAGGCCATTCCATTTGGTTATCATAACCAAACATGTTCAATTAGTGTTTCACCAAGTTATGTTATTTTTCAGGGTCATATTTTAGCCCTACCAATTACTAGATCAGACCTTTTGTCATGTAATTTGCAAGTTTCACCCTTATGTAAAATCCCATCGCATGTTTCTGTGTCTTCTCATTTAGCGCAATGTTTATATAAAGGATATTTTGGTATAACTGTCCGTGATATAATTTCATCTTGCTCTTATATTTGTCATGAGAATTCTCAAAGCCAATTGCTGGAATTACAACCACATACTTATGTGTTGGCTCATCCGCCTGCTACGGTTCAATTAGTGACTGGTACTAACACTAAACTCATTGGCATTACAGATAAAGCTAAGTATGGTTCAATTATCATTAATTTGCCTTGTGGTACGACATTAAGAGTTAATAGCCATTTATTTGCGAAAGCCGTCTTTCCTTGTTTTCAAACGGAATTAGTTACGCCTACTGTAGTGCATTTATTTCCAGCTTTCTTGTCTGCCAATAGTTTTGTTCACCTTAATCAGAAATTTAAAACTCATGAAGTTTTTAATTCTTCTAACTTATTAAATCTCAATTGGCACTATTCTGTACCTCATCTAAATCTATCCAGCTATTCTGTCGCTTCTGTGGTTCCCTATACCCCAATTTATTATAGAGACAATTTTATTCCTATTTTTCTCGTGGTTTGGAATATTATTTTGACATTAGCCATAGGTTACTTATTATATAAACAATTGTTTTTCTTGTGTACTCTTTGTATGAAAGGCGCTAGAGCAGAATCTATGTCTTTGGATCAGGATATATTGTGGATCATTGTTCATATTGTGGAAATTTTATTACTGTTGTTAGCAGTTTTTCTGTTATTTAAAATTTATAAGCGACGCCCCATGTTACGTCGAAATCCTAAAGTTTTTAAAAGCGCTAGCCTGCCTCCACCCCCTCCACCAACTACTAGTGAAAGCAATAGAACTAATGTTCATCCTTCGCCTTCAGTTTCTTATTTACATGACCATATAACATATTATTGATATTTATTGGAACTTCCTGCAACTTGGGATTAGGTATTATTATTAGAGAGATATTTATAGGCGTTGATATAATAACTTTGTATTAACATTGTACAGTTGTATTGCCGACATATATATTTTAAGAATTCGTAGTGGCATATGATGCATTAGTATTTTGTTTATATTATTTGAAGGATATCGAGATTATAGTTACCTTGTGGAAATCCTTGGATGCACTGAAGCCTACGTCCTACCGATGGATTGGCGTACTTTTTCTGGAAAGAGAAGAAAAATGTAGACGTGATTTAGTATCATCGTTATTGTATATGCATGTTTTGTATAGACTTTGAATTTAATGTGATTAGAAGAAACAAAGATATTTATTAAGAATAATACTACATAATTTGTATGCTACGACAGATCGTATTTTATTTACATTATAGACTATGATTTTATTAGTGTTTAAACTTCTACCTCTGACTACGAAAATACTTTTTACTTCCAATGCTTCGTCTGGATTTATGTTGCCTTTGCTGATATGGATTACAATTGGGAAATCTACGCCTCAGCCTTACTACTGGACATGGAAGTTTCTCGCCTAGTGGATTTGACTTATTGTGATCTTCGATCCTGCCGACTGGTTGTCGTCACGTCGCCCCGAGCAGTGGTTTTACCTTGGATATTTCACCTGGACATCTTTACTTTTAGGCCGCGTTAGGTTAGGAGTAGTTTGGTGGTGGTCTGTCGTGTCCTATTTTTCTTGTCGGCAGGTGCGAATATGGACCGCGATAAGTCCATTTCTACGGACACCGTGAAGATTAAATCCTTCATGGTTCAATTTTCTAAAGATTAATAGGACCACTCTTTGCCCCCCGGTTTTGTTCCGCTATTCTATGGGTAGTTACCTAGTAATGCGTAAATTATTAAGCTTTGTCTTCCATTAGAGTGAGATCTACATTAGAGACTTTATATTGTGGATTATTTATTTCATTCTATATTAAAAAAAAACTTTAGTGCAAGGCTGATTGGATTTCAATTAATCTGATTTTTTTACTGCCCTTCGTTTGCTGTATACTACTTATTAACTTTTGTTTAAGTAAGGAAGGTCAAACATAATAGAAATATTATCATTATTATATATATATATATATATATATATATATATATATATATATATATATATAGTTTGCTTGTGCTTTGCACATTTTATACCGGGTTTGTTTCCGTTTACTTTGGCTTAGTTAATCTTCCATCCATATCAATTTTTTCCTACTTCAAGACTATACCTATATTTATAGTGTAATATTGTTTTTTTTTGTTGTATATTTGTAGGACTTACCTTAAATTATTTTTATTTTTTCTCTCTCACTATTTTTAAACTTTCTTTTGTTTTTTGGTTTTGGTGCTGTATGAGAGGTGTCACCACTTTCGCTTATTTGAGAACTTGTCGTCTGCCTGGATGCATGGATTCGTCGTCCGATACCGCCTATGCCATCTAGTGTTTTACTTTTTACTTCAAGGCCCTAACTAAGTATGCTTTTAGGTTTGTTTTTTTTTTTTTTTTTACTGTTGATTTTGAATATTGAGAAAAATATGAATGTATACTTACATGTGTTTTTTAAGTTTCTTTTAGATGCCGATGATTGTTCTAGATCTTCCATGTATTCAGTTCTTAGACTCAATCATCTTGTCTGCGGGGAGGGCATGTTACGATACTATACGTCGGAGATCCCTGGTTCGATTCCATAGACGGACTTTTGGATTTACGACATCTACTTCGTTGGATTATTTTTATTTTTTTTCTTTCCTCAGAAAGTTCAATTATGTAGTTTCAAGCTTCCTAGAAGCATACTTGTATACCTTTGTGTTTTATTAAAAGATAAGTGCAATAGCAGATTCCTTTAACCTCATATAAAGTCAATATCCTTGTTTGTTTTCCTACCTTTGTGCAACTTATCAACTTTCTACTTGTGTCTGGCTACGTTTCCATTTCTTGGCAGTGTCACTGGTCTGCGTTTGAGGACATTGCTCACATTCAGCTTATTTGTAAATATTTCGAGCGCCCAGTTACTCTTCTCTAGCTGACTCATTGGATTGCCTCAACTAAAAGTTATTGTCTGGTAACTACGTCAACGATTATTAAGTGTGTATTTTGTATTTTCTACTTTTCGCTGAGGTTTAGCTTTGCACTTGAAATTCCTCAGAAAGTGCAATTCAGGATCAGGAGGTGAAGTCCCCAGTATGTGAGGTCTTCGACTCTCAAACGTTTTGACTCATGTGACGTCACGAACACGGTGTTAGGAGGAGGTGAGGTATGGAGTGACGATATTTGGTATTGAGGAAATCAGGAGGTGTGGTTTGAGACCTCAGTCCGGGAAACAAAACTGGATGGTGAGTGTTTCTCGGGGACTTCGTTTGGAGTTGTAAGAACAGCAACGAGTCAGCGAGAGGGAGAGGAGAAGAATGGAGTTACTATCTTTGAAGACGGTACTGTTTATTTCGTCGAAGCAATAAGTGACTACGCCAGATTAATTACTCTTATACTTAATTTTCCTTACCTTATCTGCTGCACTTTTAAAAGCAAATTTAAGTATGAGTTATGATTTCTAAATACCATGAGCTACATTTCCCACATGCTTTAGTTGTAGAATTATCTTTCAGATGAGATTTACTTTTATATTCCAGCGTTAGTTGCTGGTGGTGGAGAAGATACCCCAAAATCTAGTCATCTATCGGTCTCATAATGACCAAAGGGATAGATGAAATCAAGCTAAACATAACTACTATCTAGTCGTGTTTCATTAGAATATGTTTTGAACTCTTTATCAAACAAAATAAAGCAGAGTAAAACATTGTGCACTGCAAGTTTACTATCAAGAATATTACAATGGAATGACGGATAAATTCTACAATATTAAACATTTTAATTTACTCTACTACTGTAAACTTTGGCCCCTTCGAGAAATCGAATTTATTCAACAAACAGCAGAGTTTTCAAAACTTTCATCTCTATTTACTTTGCTTTTATGAGAAGAAATTGAAGCAGAAATTACATTTTTACAGCGTAGTTTAAAATTGTAGTCCTATTTTTGCACATTAATAAAACACTTCCCATCCGGGACCTAGATCTCACCGTTTGGTTGAAGAATTTAAGTCACTGAGGCAAGATCAATATTTGGAATAATTTTCAAATGATGCCGTCGTACAGAGTAGCCTATAAGAATTTATATTTACGAAATGTTTTGAACAGTTTTTTTTTAAATATTAGGATGCGATCCCATTTGTTTGCGAAATAGTTAAGCTGATAGGTCAAGTTACTCCTTATGCTTTAGAAAAACGAATATATTTCATATATCCCCGCCTTTTAACTGTTCTTTCAATGTTTTGATACCAGGAACAATACATATATCTTCTCTAGTAATTTTGATATAAGAGTGTGCGATATTGCACAGAGTGGCTATATTACCAAACAGTTAGAGATACCTATCAACTTTATTTTTCCTTTATTGATTTACATACCCGAGAATTGATAGGAGTTAAGCGATATCTGGTTTGGTTGCAGGAGAAACACCTTTGGATAGACCTAGAAGTAAGTAGAGGACTAGGAAAAGGCAAGAAGTGAGGTACGAGGGGGATGATAATAATAATAATACCCTGAGTGAATTCGAATAAAACATAAAGTATTAGAGTCCCTTAGGCCGGTTTTATTCATGCGGCTGCGTTTTTTTAAAGTCAAAATAGTGTCAAAATAATGTTTTTATCCATGGTGGTATCTAATCACCGCGGTCTGGCCTCTGGTATTTACGTTCCTCGATGGTTGGAAGGTTCCTATTTACATTGTTTGACATGGGTCCATTTATCAACAGCGGTTTCGTTCGCCAACCTCCAGCAGTGCTGCCAATCCCTACGGTCACAGCCAATGTTTCAGTTTGTTGTTATTGTCTGAAGTGGATGAATCTAAACATGAATGACAAGACTCCACTGAGTAGGACAGTAACACTATCTTGCAAGAGGCACTAGTCAGTAGCCTCCAGTGACACAATTAGAAGTGAAAAGGGCACTAACGGATCCTCGGTAGTTGAGTAAACGCACGGAAGAAACCGTCTTTATGTCTGTTTCTGTTTGTGCGGTTATAGAAACCTATAAATCTATAAAGAACACTTGCAACCGAAGTAACAATATAAGTCATGAGGGTGGCATAAGGTTCAAGGCGTTTTTTTTTTCTTTGCATTTACGGTCATTTGTCAGCAATGCGGCTATATAGAACGAAACCTAAGAGTTGAAAGTGGAATTTGAACCACTTTGATACGTTCGGAGTTCTCCCACTGGGAACTGATCCCACAACCCAAATCATTAAAGTCATGAGTGCCATGCGGTAGCCTTGCAAGAAGGGCTAAAAGTTAATTAAATAACGTACGTTTACAACGTTAGTCAAAATCTCTTTTCAAAATGTGTCTGAAATTTAAACCAAAAATATTAATCGAGAACTCGATTTTGTCATAACCATATACAAATTTATCATGTTTAACTCTCATATTAATGCTAATGCTTTTTTATTTTTTTCTCGTTCTGAGACATGCGAGTCCTTTAAAAAGAATTGTGCAATTATTGTCATATATTTTTAACTGTTATTTTTAAATAATTTTACATTACAATATGAAATAATAATATATATATATACAGGGGTTTCAAATCAACACCAACAACGTTTGGGAGGTGATTCCTGACGCCAAGATAAGACGAAAAGTATAGACCAACCTGGGTGCACAAATGCTTCCTTTCGGAGTTATAGGCTGCCGAAAACATGAAAAATGAACTTTAAATATCTATAGCTCTAAAACTATGGGACCTACCGCAGTTGGGTCAAAACTTCACTTAGGAACTAATATGTGCGATATCAAAAAATCCATGATACTCATGCAATAATTTTTATAGAGTGGATTTGGCTACGGGCATATAATTTGAAGTACTCAACAACTACCTCTATAAAAATTGTTGCGGAAGCAACGCAGGATTCGGAAACATGGATTTTTGGATAGGGCACATACTAGTTCCTAAGTGAAGTCTTGACCAGACGACAGTAGGTTTCATAGTTTTGGAGCTATGGACCTATAAAGTTAAGTTTTTCGTGTTTTCGGTACCCTATAACTCCGAAAGGAAGCACTTGTTCACCCAGGTTGGTCTATACTTTTCGTCTTATCTTGGCGTCATTAATCATCTCCCAAACGTTGTCGGTGTTGTTTTGAAATACCCTGTATACAATTTATTGTAAATTCAAATTTATACTAGGATCGAGGGACAAGTAACCAATCTGGATTCTGTCGGATAAGATTCGATTGCATGTTCATGATACAAATACGCTCATAACACGCCCATTCAATTACACAATTCATGAGCATTATGACAGGAAAGTGAGACACAAACTAGAGAAAACCAGAGGAAAAAAAAACTTGGGAACAATTAAGCAAGGGAAACAAAATTTATAGATTTCCCAGAAGTTATTTGAAAATTTATTTGAAGAGCATCTGCGCTATTAAAAGAACGTTATTCGAAGCTGCGAAATAATTTCTTAAGTTGAAACATTGCGAAATTATTCACAGATTAGCCTTTGACTAGCTAAGGGCTCCGCCCATAGATCCCCGCGATTGCTCGGCCTACGGCCTCGCGTCGCTTATATAACAGCCTTTGCATGAAGAATAAATTTCGTGCATTTGCTCTCAATATTTCCTGAATTTTGGCCAGCTGGGAGCTTCGCCCCCTGACCGCCGCGTTCACTCTGCCTATGACCTCGCACCTCTTAAACCCACAATTCTAGCAAATTTTAAGTTTCTTTTCGTATTTCAACTATCTAAAAGATAAGATTTTGTATCCCACGAAAACGATTATTTAAATAACATGGGAATTTCTTAATCCTCCTTTAAACCCCTTAAAAAATAAAAATATTCAGTTTTGACCATTTTCTGTGTATTAGTTCCAGAAGGCTACAATCATGCCAAATTTCATCATTCTAATCGTGTCGGAAGTACCTAAACCTTTTGGGGTGTGGAAGACGTCCCATATGAATAACATGGAAAAGATTTTTCAGTTTCCCATAAAACCACTCTACAATTGGATTTTTTTTTAATTTTGGGTGCTTTTCTTAGTTAAACCTAACAAAAACGTACAGGGCATTCCAAATTTCAAGTTTTTGTTATAATGCCCAGTACCTATGAGATTATATATAAAATATGTGATTACAGGTCCAAAAAGGACCTATTTAAATAACATGGGGAACTTCTGCGTCTCTCCCTTAGACCCAGCAAAAATTAAAAATATTCCCTTTTGGCAATTTTCCCTCGGTTAGTCTCGGAAAGCTACAATCATGCCAAATTTCAACCCTCGACGTCAACCGAAAGTATCCGTTTATTTTATGTCAGTTCATGTAATTTTAAACAGGTTGTTTCAAAACAATACCGACAGCTTTTGGGAGGTGATTTCCAGGAAGCATTTGTGCACCCAGGTTGGTCTATACTTTTTGCCTTATCTTAGTGTGAGGAATCACCTCCCAAACGTGTCGGTGTTGTTTTGAAACACCCTGTATAGAGTTCGAATGGCACGAAGTTAAGAAATGTCTGCAATAATGCCACCATTTTTGTAAACAGTTTGGATTTGATATATTATTTAACAGATTTACATCACAAAAACACCACAGTTAAGAGTTCTATCCTCGTGATGGTACAGTTATTAAATATGAGCTTACACACAAACATAAGTCGCCCTATTTTCTTTCGATAATAATTTCTTAGGAAATCACGGAAACAAATCAGCCTCTTTCTCCTTGCAGAATGATCCTCACTTTTTCTCGAATCAATACAGCTTCTTGTATTCGTTCTTTTGTCTCAGGTAACTAAGTACCAATGACCTTACCTCCCACCCTCACAGTGTGGAATATAACATCACAGGTAAGTATTCCTTCAAGGTTTTAATATTCCCAGTGTGTGTTAGCTAACTAATCCTGAGAAGTGTATAAACAAGAATATAAAGCGCGGAAGTCAACTGAGACCGTCGCTTGTAACATGTTAACATAACAGTCAACAACTGAGTTCTTACTGATTGTGATAAGTCATAAATTGGTGGAAGTAGAAAAAATTCACGATGTCGACACAAGGGCACCGATTTCTCTGTAAATTTGGGGGCCCATTCAGATGCAGAAGACATACTTGAGGATTTTAAGACAAATTGCATTCAAATTATGCCAAATATTGAATATTCACAATTATAATGGGGGCACACATGAGCTTTGAGGGTGCCCCTGGCCCCCCAGGATCGGCACCCTTGCGTCAACATACCCAGCAGGATTTTCAAATTGTATACTCTGTTGTTGTAGAATCCAGTAACGCAGCACTGTCTCCATCTCTTCATTCACGAACCTGAACTCACCGTCAAGTTGGTATAATGTAATTGTAGATGTACGGGTAGTTTTTCGAGAACGACTTTTTACTGGAGAGTCCGAATTACAAATACTGTTTCCTCTGTCCATTAGATGTGTATTACCTCCGGCTGCGGTAATGAATATATTTATGTGCCAGTTAATCTACACCTAAGTACAAATTGTTAATATTTCATTATTCACCAAAAGTGGCGAATATCCAAATAACGACATTTTAAATTTAAAAAAAAAAATGAAATGAAATGAAATCTACGTCCCACAGTTATTCCGGTTAAGCTAAAGGAGGCGGTGATGATGAGAAATGGATGAAATGGTAAAATGAAGAGAGGGGGAAGAAACAGGAGAACTCTGAGAAAACCCACGAGCACGGTGTTTGTCCATCACAAAGTCCACACGGCGTGAGCTGGGATGGAACCAGGGACCCAAAGCACCGGAGGTGAACGCTCTATAACTGGTGCAAATGTAGTTTAATAATAAACATATATCTTTTAGTTCACAAAATTACCAGAGCATCTCAAAAATTGAAAAAAGTAAATTATGACCACTCATCAAATAATGCCCAGTTTACCAGACGTCCTGTTTTACCTGAATACACCCTCCATTTCGACCCTTAAAAATTATCCACAAAGGTTTTTAGGAAAATGAGGGGATCTTCTTTTCTTCGGAATACTGACAACTACTGTAATGAGGCCATTTCTAAGATTCAAAGTAATGTAATTTCTTTCAATTTTTCTTTCGTTATTCTTTCATTTCTATAGCATTTTTAAAATCTTTTTATTACACCACGTGTGAAATATTTTCCTTCCCGGTAGAAAGAAGACAGTAGTAAGCTTGTAAATGATGTAGATAACTCAATTACAACGAATGGCCTGATTCCAGTCTTTGTTATATACGAGTAATTTGTAAATAACTTAGTTTAAGAAAATCGTGAAATAAAATGTTCCGAAGATCGTTTGGTGAGTGACTACGTATATGTCTGGGAAGAGTGTGCTAGAGACCTGCACGGGCCGAATTTTTCGGCCCGAGCCCAATCCAGCTCGAACGTACCTAGGCCCGGCCCAGCCCGGGCCCGAAAAGTTTTGGAGATTTTCGGCCCGAGCCCGGCCCGATAAGTTTTTAAAAATTCTTGGCCCAAGCCCGGCCCGGGCCCGATAAAGTTTAAAAGTTTTTGGCCCGACTCCGGCCCGATAAATTTTTTTAAAAATTAGCTCGAGCCCGAATCTTTTTCAAAATTTAGTACTAAATTTTACCTAACCCTCAGAAACATTTTCTAAACTTTGGTTCACAACCTGACGCTTGCCTCCCGAATGGTACCATTGCCTCCAAGAACTTTGCCTGTCATCGAGAGAACAAAAACCATTCACTGTAACAAAAATCTAACTTAATTGATTTTTAGCATAAAGTGAAGATTGCAATATTGTTTAGCGACAGGCAAAACATTCCCACCCGTTCTTTTTATATTTTGAGTTCAGTGAAGGTCAAGGTCACAGAATCAATTTACCGTATAATGCCTGCAATCCTCTATAGTGAAAGGGAGCCGCTAAGCAACACAAACTGTAAATAGCTATTGCATTCTTTGTAACATTTTTCACGGACACACTTCTTCAACGTTTGGCTTTATTCCAATTATCGTTTAACGAAAGTCAATAATTATTAAAGAATTGCAATTGATCGGCCCCAGCCCGGCCCAAAGAAATAACAGAGTCGGCTCGCCCAAGCCCGGCCCGCGGGCCGGGCCGGGCTTCGGGCCTCGGGCTGGGCCCGGCCCGTGCAGGTCTCTAGAGTGTGCCTAGTTTTAAAGCTGGTTGTGATGCCAATCATGTCTCGTTATGTCTTTCTTTTTAATTGGTCGTAGAAAGGCATCGTGCACGGTAATTTCTCCATTGAATAGGGAAAGTTTAAAAAAATCGTCATACGTTTTGATCTCTTATCTACAGTGAATTCTTATTGTTAAAAGTGTATAACAATTATAGGGGAATAAAGATTTCCCAAGAAGCATAATATGAAACTCATAATTTGAGAAGGCCTGTAAAGTCGTTTTTCCCCGCAATGTACACTGATTTTGGGGATGCAAAATCATTCGGGCCTCTCTGAAGTTGATTTACGAAGACGTACTTGTATTAAAAACCTCATTGATGTCTTGTTAGATAATAGCTGAGAAACCTCAATGAGCCTCCCCGATAGTAATACAAGAATCGGTGCCACTGGCCTTCACACTGCGAAATCAACGGAGGAGCTATCATGAGGGCAATTGTTGATATTAATATTGCTGTAATGTTCAATTTAGAAGGAAATACATTACATCCAACTGTAAACTCGAACGACAAAATCTTAATACTGCTGTGCTGTATTAAATATTGTAAAAGTTTAGTTTGTAAATATTATATTTTCTTCTGTGTCATTACGAAATCGTTTTGTGAATTCAAAACTCCTCCTACTTTTTAAAGTATTGAGATAGTAACACCAGCATTATCGTCTTAAGATACCGCATGAACGAACAACTAGCGACAACAAAGTATTCCAACAGTTATCAACTAATGAAATACATGATGAATTTCATGGTTGGTCATTTCCGTTGTGATATGTTCAATCAGGACAAATTTTTAATCCAAGATGTGGAATTACCTATTTTAAACTGATTCCAGCTGGAACATGAGTACCACCGTAAGAGAAAAACAATAAATACAATCTGCTAAGTGACCGTGTATTTCGCTACATAGTATGCATTCAATTCCCGATGTAGGCCGAAAAAGTGTAAAAGCTTCTTTAGACCAGCCATCCTGAGTCAGGTTTTCCTGAGTTTTCCTCATTCATATGAGACTAATGTAAGAAAAAAACTAACATACAGGCCTCATCCTTCCACCTCCAATCCTTACGTGACGGGCTAACATGGGTATAGATGCCGACAGCCCAGAAATCTAATTCCTAACCCTTTTTGTCTCTAGCTACGTATACAGTACATAAGTCACCAAGAATTTCTTCTACTAAAATTTAAAAAAAAACTATTAATTATTATTGACAAGAAACGGCATACTTTTAGGGCCGATGAATTTAGATTTTTTTTCCGATTTCCTCAAAAACTACGTGAAACAATTTACCTGCAAACATGGTATTTCATTCAGCTCTATCGATTAATATATGCATTTTCCTTGGACACTATTTTAGTTAACCATATTAAAATTTAAGAGCTAATGCAAATTTTAACTATAATTATACTATGTACCGTCAACCTGTTAGCGTCATATTAAGATATTAATGAAGGCATATTTTAGTATCAGTTTCACCTTATTAAGTGACATGGTTCTCGTACTGCGTCAAGTTTTAAGTTTACAAATGAATTAATCAGTGGCGGATCTACAAGATAAAAACTAAGGGAGGAGAGGAGGCAGCCAGAACTTAGAATATGATACTTGTATCACGAGTTTACCATTTTTCATTGGTCCTGCAGAAGTTTCCAACTTAAATCTCTCCTGATGGATATTATGGCTAGGTTGGACGCAGAGTTGGCGTGGGTCAATGTAAACTTGACCCACGACCCACTGACCCACCACCCACGGTGACCCACTCTCATCCGCCGTGACTCATCACCCACCATGAACCACTCTCATCCAGTTTGACCTACTCTGACTCACTAAAATCCATCGTCATCAACTCTGAACACGATCAACGGCCTCTTCTGAACTGACTAAAGAGTTTACACTTGTAATAAAACAAGACTGTGAAATTGTCACTAATCGGAGTTTGAATTTCTAGTCAATCGCTTAAGCATCAATCACTCTGTTACAATAACGGTGGATCTGACCTTTACGATATAAAATGGTAAAGTGTTTGTCAGTGAGGAAATTGAAACAGTTCGAGGTGGGGGGAAATTAGTTTGTGCCTAAAATATACTTGTACTAAGAGAGTATTCTTGCAAGTGTTAATTTCTGAACCCATTCCACAAGAAACTTCTATTCGCAGGAAAATACCCCTGTAGAATATGGCAAAGGTTATGGTTTCTCAGTTCACAGTATTTTTCTCACAAAAGACTTGAAAAATCAGTTGTTCATAGGGTATAAAGTTGGTCGGATATCCTATGTGAGAGCATCTCCATAAAGTATGCTCATAATTGTAATTTGTGTAATCACTAAAACACCACGTTAAATTTAAGTTACAAATATGCATAATTGCAATTATTATGAATATTTATTCAAAGTAGTTTACCTAAGCAAAGAAGAGACTTATTAAAAATTAGGTACAAAGTTGAATAACACAAATAAGCCATGAGTAATACAAGTATACATTTTCCGAGCTTGTCTAGCGGTGGACCATTAACATTGATGAGCAACAAGTTAGACAATATTTGAGCACTTACGTTAGTCTATTTCTAATATAACTCATCTGTAAATTCATAAGGGGAAATCCCCGTTCGCACTCTGTCGTGGAAATTGATAATACGACCCGATTTCTGCAACTTCTCATCGACAATCTACTTGTTAGACTTAAATCTGATAACGATTTTTCTTGGTCAGGTTTGAAATACTTAGCAAGAAGTATCATCTCAATATCACCATACAACATCTTTTCCATATCGACCATGTCAGTTGGCAATGTCGACCCATGTAGAACAGAAACTTCATCTACCATGCCTTTGATAGGGAATCTTGTAAATAAATTATCAATTAAAGCCTGATAAACTGATGATTTCTTATTTGTTTATAAATTTAATTTTTGTAATTACACATGAAGGTTTGATACCATTACCAAGTTCCCTCCCCCATCTAGAAAGCTAAAGGGAACGAGGTTCCTGGAAAGTGTTCAGAGGTGAATGGGAATTTCCCTCCTTCTTCCCCTTCAATTACCACACTCCTGTTTGCCATGTTCCAAATTACGATGAATTTAAATTAAATTAACATAGTATAATTATTTCCTTGTTGAATTATCAATACTTTTCAGTGGAAAAAGGATGAAATTTCAAAGTTCCAAATCAAGGTAAGTAGACCAACGTAAAGGGGGGAAAAAGTGTAAAATTTCCCATACAATTACGCTTACAATCCAAACTTCAAATTTCCGTGTAATTAAGCTTACAGTACAAATGTTATGCCTATTTTTCTCACAACTTCATGGGTTGATTGCCCTGTGCAGTAAGCGCTCCATATAATAAACATAAGCTTCAGCAATTATTATAGCAGAAAGCAATGGATATATGAAGCCAAACACTGTATTTTTTGTTTCTGAATTTTTCTTAAATAACATCGATCGTTTTCGATCATATTTACAAACCAACTCACTACCAATTTTCCATATATAGAAAGTCCCCCCCCCCACATAAAGAAGAATTTTTAAAAATGCTAGGACACATTCTGTTTATTTTCAATAAAGAGTTAATACACTGAATTTCAGCTCCGTAAGTTTATCGGATTGCGAGATACTCATTTTTTTTCGCAAAACTTCGGATTCTCACTACCTCCTTAGGATATTATGCATTATAATAAAAGCAATATAACATCCCAATTTGGATTAAGGCCTAATTATATACCAAAAGTAATTTCATTTAACTTTGCAATTTGACCGTGATGATCAGGCACACATAGTTACATTCAATTTTTTATATAATAATTTATATATTACAGTGATTCAAAAATGTATTTTTTCCCAGTAGTTAGCTCTAAAAACTCACAGGTCTCGAAAGCCAAGTTGCAGTTTAAGTCCTATTGCTATTATTACAATTTCAAATATCAATATACAAAAGTGCCTGAAGTTCTTTTTTCACTTGGTTAAATATACTCACCTCAGGAAGTAGACAGAAACAAGTGGAAAAGGAAGGGAAATGAAGGTCTTGAAAGTAAAACGGAGATAAATTTATCAGTCTTCAGAAGATACTGTCTACAATGCAGTGAGCAGAGAGGGTCGGTAGATCATACTGAGTCGGTGGGTCGCAGTGGGTCACGGTGGGTGGTGGGTCGCTGTGGGTCACGATGGGTGGTGGGTCACAGTGAGTCATGGTGGGTGGTGGGTCGCAGTGGGTCACGGTGGGTGATGGGTCACAGTGGGTTACATGCTGTTGACCCACTGACCCACTAAGAAAACTTGACCCACTTTACCCACTGACCCACCGACACACTGACCCACTCCATCTCAGGTTGGACGTTGACATTATGGAACTCAAGTATTGTTTGCACATAGCATAACAGAGAAGTTAGAAGTGAAACTATTTTTTTCTTCAAAAATTTTCCAATAAAGAATAAAAGGCAATGCTTTTACTATAACTTTCAAAAAGTATACATAATAGATTTGTTTTTGTCTCTCAGAAAATTGGGAGAGGTCTATGTTCCCGGACTCAGGTTAGATCCGCTACTGGAATTAATTCTTCACCATCTTCTCGGAAACTAAGCACTAAGTCACGCACAACCTTTTGATTCGCTGAATTAGATTTATCAATTATTATAGGGCGTATATCTAAACATTGAATATTTTTTTGGTTAAAAGGCAATAATGTTGTAAAATGTTACAAGCATAGAAATACCTTGTGTACAAAACAGAAAAAGGATATATACGATATTGAGAACATTGCTAATTGACGGTCTGTAAATAAAATATAATTTTATAAGTACTTCACTAGATACGTCTTTAATCAAATATTCTCTAATGGCATGTACTAACTACTTTGTTATCTGTAATTTGAAATTTAAAGCAAACATAACGAATTAATGGGGATTATAGATAGCATAGCAATTAAATGCATTTGAAGTTGTGTTCAACAATTCATTTACGGATCACACTCACACGAACTGCAAACAATCATGGAAAATTAACTTGCATACTTGCAGAAAACATGTTCTTGTTACTAATGAACTCGCTTTCCTGATAATTAAACAATAACAATTAATTTCTACAGTGAAAACTAAATTTTAATTACAAAAGGTATGTGAGAACTTAATACAAAACTTCTAATATATAATGAGTAGCATTATATATTAATTGATTATAATTTACACAATTACAATAGTATTACGCTGTTATGTAATGTCAAGCTTTGCAAATTTAACTTGTATTGTGTGGTATTTATTAGTTGGAAAAGTATGTGCATCAATGTTAAACAAAATCAAATACATGTCTGTGACTTAATCGTTCAAGTTTTCTTATAGAGTACTACATAAATTAATAATAATTAGAAAGGGCTTTCCCAACAGAATAAAACATGTCAACAGCATCTGACTGAGAACGAATGGCATATTCTTTCGTTTCCCTCGATTTTCTCTCCCAATAAAAGTTCGTTTCCCTCGATTTTCTCCCCCATAAAAGTTCGTTTCCCTCGATTTTCTTCCCCATAAAAGTTTGTTTCACTCGATTTTCTCCCCATGAAAGTTCGTTTCACTCGATTTACTCTACCATAAAAGTACGTTTCTCTCAATTTTCTCCCCCATAAAAGTTCGTTTCCATCGATTTTCTCGAAACCTCCGTTCGATAATTCATCTTTCTCCGTTTCATTTTATTAATCTCAATGCGATCAATTGATTGTTTTATCTTATTGGTAGTCAGTATCATAGCAAAACAAAAATTAAAGTTTGAGAGTTGGTAATAACTTTTGGCAATATCTTATTAATCATGCTGTATACTGTCATCTTTCTAGTGTCATAAAAAAATAGTCAATCCGATACTTTCTTGTCACAAGTTTAAAATCGAATCCCAGGGTGGTGATAGAGCACCTAGTGGGAACGGTGTCCTAATACTGGTAATCGGCACTAATTCTGAGCGGGTCGTTAATCAAGGTGGCAGACAACACTATGAATGTTAATATGGAGTAGTATGTGATGGTTGGTGTAAAAGCAACTGAAATCTACAGAAAAAAAAACTTCCGTCTCAATATGGTGATGAGACACGGAACCACAGTAAGACGGTTGAAAGAGACAAACACTCCAAATACGACCTACCTCTGTTTCTGACTATTCCGGTGGTAGGTCCCAGCCTACATCAGTCATTCTTGGGAATATTTAGTGCGTTGAACAGCTTATCATGGAGGTCGTCGCATAACATTTCGTGAAATTGCAAAAGTGTATAATCTTTCGTTAGGAATAGTAAGTATAATAATTCATAATCATTTCCTCTCCCGAAAAGTAAAAGTTCTCTGGGTTGCGAAATAGCGTTGTGTTTTGACTGGCACAGAAAAGAGTTGAAAGTAATACTGAAGTGAATGATCACTACATGACAATGAAGTGTTTTCCACCTGTTTGGGCTCTTAAAAGAATTGCTTGCAAGTTAACATTTCCACAGTAATGATGAAGTGAAGCAAGCAGCCCTAGAATGATTCAGATGCACTGATAATTCTTTCTACGCCGAAGCAATGCATACATTAGTTAAACGTTATGACGAAGTGTAAGTGTATCAAGGGCTAAGTGGAAAAATAAATACAGTTTCCACTTCTTGAAAATCATTCTTCTATTTTTGTTTACAAAATTTTCCTGCTTGATGTGAACATCTAGTACTAACTCTTGTAGATATAATTGTAGTTATATAATTGTAAAAAATGATCTTCACGAATAGGAACACACTTAATGACATGTAACTCACGTTTAGTTAGACTCAGATTCACCAAAAAAAGGCATTAATGTGTAGAAAAAACTTTTAAAACTTGGTTTCACATCAAAATTGATATTTTACCCATTAATATCCCTATCAAGGTCATCGAAGGACCCCGGAATAACAATTTTGATGGTCCTACTATAATTATAACATTTTTCATGATTTTTGTATGTGTCTCGCATCCGCTTAAACTTAAAAACAAAAAATAACTAAACTTATGGAAATTGGTCCCTGGAGGATCCATTTAGGTATAACGTTTCAAATTTGGATTGTTAACTGTTTTACGTCATTTGGACGTCATAATATGTTGAATAAAACGAGTGAGTTTCGTTTTGTAATGAAAATACACGGTAGACTTCCAAACTATGTGAATTTAATACAGAAACTGGAAGTAGTATATCTATAACTTTCAGTTGCAATATAGGGATGAGATCAAAGACAGAACCTGTTCCTAGGACGCAAAATATAAATCAAAAGGCCATTACCTGCAATCATTTATTGTTTTCGTTCTATGGAGATTAATATTGAAACCGGAGGTACAAGTGAATTTCAACAATTTCCGGTTTTAGAAGGGCGCTGCGGGTGAAGATATTATCATCGGACGCGAAGACGATTCCAAAAAGCTACTTGTTGCTATTATCCAAAAAAAAAAAAAAATGACGCTATCTGTTACCGATTTTGCTTCATGAAGATCAATATTGAATCTGGAAGTAATAGTAAATTTCTACAACTTACGGTTTTCGTTGATATATGTGGGTGAAGATTATATATTTTCTCTAGACTCTGAATCTATTCCAGGAAACTGCTTGTTGCTATCTATTACTGTATTTCCTCTGTTCTTATCAACGTTGCAACGAGAAATTGTCACTTAATACTACCTCTGGTTTGAGTAGAAGGTTAACTGAGGAAATGAAACCTATTCTTTGAACGACATTTTAAAAAAATCATTATATGCCACCTCAATTGTATGGCGAGAGAGCTACGAGTTGGGGGCGCGGTGGCTCAGTGGTAGAGCGTTCACCTCCGGTGCTTGGGGTCCCTGGTTCGATCCCAGCTCGCGCGGTGTGGACTTTGTGGTGGACAAACACCGTGCTCGTGGGTTTTCTCGGGGTTCTCCCGTTTCCTCCCACTTTCTTCATTCCACCACTTCACTCATTTCTCATTATCACCGTCTCCTTTAGCCTAACCGGCATAATCGTGGGACGTAAAACTTACTTACAGAGCTACGAGTTAACGAAGTAGGTGAAATCTACTGCTGGGACGCTGACAAGGAAACCGATTTAAGTGTGACACGAAATTGTGAACGAATTTATGCGCAATCGAAGTGTTTTTGTGAACAATGAATTCCATTAGAGGGAAAAACCCTCGATCTCAACCATTCCGAAGATATAGAGGTTTAATGGGAAAGCTGATGCTCTGAAATTTTGTGCAATTGCGGCTGTGTTGCAAGTGAATATGTTTGAAAATTGCATTTAAACGTTAAGAAAGATGCACCAGAGCAAATAAAATTCTTGTTGAATGTTGAGGTGAGTGGCGTAGCTTTTACTTGGGGCCGGAAAAAGAAGGGACTATGAGGAATAACAAACGCCATTGATACAAAGAATAAAATTTTGTGATATTACTTGCTAATATATCATGTCTTTAGTTCATAGAAAATGAGAAAAAATGATATGAAAATGTATTAATTATATTGGTAAAGGATCAGAGACATTATTATGTGAACAAAAATACAAGATTATATTGTGTGCAAAAGCACTTTAGAAAAAACAATCAAATAATATGAAATATAAACACATATTGTTGGAAACGTAAGGACGACAGTGTGTAGTTCGGTGACATATATTAAAACGCAAAGTATGAATCAATAAACAAAAATTGTATCTTCCACTTAAGAAATAAAAACCTGTATGCCTGATATACTGTATATCATCTAAAGTTGTTGCATGTAAACAACACTGACGTCACAGAGTAAAGTAGTTCCTCATACCGTCGAACTTAAAAGCATACTTTGTGAAGCGACACAAAGTTTTAAACGGTAGATCAATGGAAAGTTTGGACGGCCACCATTTTTACATTTTTCATTCTATTTGACCTGATGATGCTCTTATTCGATCCAGCGTACCCAAAAAACCTTAACATAGACATCTTACACGCCTATTACAGGCAAACAATGGAACTCCATTAATTTTGCCCTCCCACTCCAAAATCTTCTTCCCCTAGAATTTTTATGGACTCTTCGGTTTTGTAACCCTCATGTCTAAGACGACGTATTACTAAAGTTTCGTGGATGAAGGAGTTCTTCATTTTTAAAAGTCTCTTTTGCTTGTATTTAAAAATTCGTAAAATACCGGAGCACCAGCCTTCCCCTTATTCCTCTATATCTCCGGAACAGCGAGATCGAGGATTTTTCCTCTAGTAGGTTTAATTAAACACAAAACACTTCGTTTGTGCATAAACTCGTCCACAATTTCGTATGATACTTGAATTGGTTCCTTGTGAGTGGATTCTAGAAAATCGCTTAGTGTTTTTCTGCTTTAGGTAGATCAACATTCAAAACGGAAATAGTTGCTAATTCTACCACTTTTAGTTCAGTAGAGAGATCAGGTGAAAATTGTTTCTTTTCTTCAGATGCTGAACGAATCAACCCCAAAAATTTATTGTCGTTTCTGTTTTACAGTGATAAACATTGACACCGGAAATGCTTAATTTCTACAATTTTTGGTTTAAATAGAGGGTTGACAGATGAAATAAAACTTTTCTTGGGATTGAATTGGTTTCAAGAAACCGTTTCAGCATATCTCTTACTGTTTTGACTCTGATACTTGTCGATAGACAAACAAAAAGACATACCGACATAGCCGTACCACTTCCCAAACTTAGGTATCGCATAGTTTGAAAGTCGAATATGCTGAAATATAGTTAGTTAGTATGTATGAATGTAAAGTGAAGTCAAGTCAGTCCCCGAAAAAATGATCTCACTTTCCTTTCTGGCTACGGGCTTCGTAAATTTACATTTTGAGTGGATTAAAATTAAAATTAAAATATTCACGATACTTAAGCTTGCCACAACCGCTTCAATATGACTAACTCTAGAAATCTTAACATATTTGAGGAAAGCAGGCAACAACCTACTTTTATCAAGACCTATATTTCTATACGCCAAATGATATTGAATTTCAGAGTCTGAAAGAAGTGTACCTAAGTCACAGATAAAAACTGAATCTCTAAATTACCACAAGACGTTTGTGTATGTAGCTCTAGATTTGATTCGCGGTCAGGAAACAATGTAATTTGAACGCAATACAGTGGTTCGATTTCAGCTTAAACAGTAAGCTCTCGTCTCATATAACCTCGGTAATCAAAGGGAACGCTGGGGTGCGGTGGCTCAGTGGTAGAGTAGTCACCTCCGGTGCTTGGGATCCCTGGTTCGATCCCAGCTTCGCCGTGTGAACTTTGTGGTGGACAAACGCCATGCTCGTGGGTTTTCTTGGGGTTCTCCCGTTTCCTCCCATTTTCTTCCTTCCACCATTTCAGTCATTTCTCATTATCACCGTCTCCTTTAGCCTAACCGGCATAACCGTGGGACGTAAAACTTAAAGATTTCATTTCATTTTTTTTTCAAAGGGAAAGCTAAACTTTAATGTAAATAAAGCTTCCTCGAAGAATTTCCGAAATTTGTACTATGAATGAGACACTTATGTTTTGTGTACATTCTAACTTATATAACTTGTAGTTCAGGTGTTCAAGAAAGGTTCCCCTCTCTCTTTTTCTACGTCTTCCACATTGATTTTGGTTACGTTCCCTTTAAAATGGAATTTCCGAGATTTCTGCTATAAATTAGTGGATATTTTATGTCTTATGTACAATTTGCATTTGGTATATCAAGAAGATTACTAATAATATATTTCGTGCCTTTATGTATAATAGTTTAGAATTTAGGAATCCAAGTCTTTTCGGAGGCCAAGCAATTGTTTGAAAGGAAATGCAATATTTATAAAGTTATTTTCAAATTCCAGTATTTCACTACCTAATTGGTTTAGGGACGTGAAACAAGAAGAGTAATACACACAACAAACTAAAAGCATATAAATAGGAAATCAGGTTGTAAAACATGTAACCTGATTGAATGACGACGGAAATTGAATATTTTATGATTTTGTCTCTCGTTCGCGCCTTCTGATTTCCCTTCATCATGAAGCCTCTCTTCCCTCCCTCCGCTATCCAGTGAAAACAGATATGGTTCTGAAATCTGGTAGACATACTACGTTCAAGGAAAAAAGGTGTTCCCTCTAAAATCCTTGAAACTAGCACTCAGAAAATATACTTGTTCAAAGCATGGATTATTTTCCGTAAAGAAGGAAGATATCGTTTCACCTCACTATCATTTTGACGCAAATATGTTGATTTGAACTGAAAATAATTTTTAGAAAACAGTAATAGGAATGTGTTTACTAGTAAATGGGACCAGTGATGTAGACTTTGAAAGAACAATGTACAAATATTGCATTGAAACCAAGGAAACTGTACACAGTGTGGTCAATAAGTTACCGGATTGATTTTTTTACTACTTTTCTACCAATGCTATTGGTGGAACAGCGATTGAGTTACGTAGTATTAGACCTACTTAACAAGAGTGCAAATTGGCGTTAGTGTAGTTACTATCACTGTTGCCACTCTAAGTACAATTGTACCAAATTCAGACCTTTTTGTCATTCATCGATCCGTTGGTACCACGCTGACATTTTCAGCCCCTTTTGTGAAAAAGTTGGTACAATTCTAACCAAATTCAGCACCATTTAACAAATACTTCTCACATTTTCAAAAGTGTCAGTAAGTGTTCTAGAACCTCACTTCTCCTACATCTCACATTACTCATACTGTGTGTTGAACTCTAAAACGCTGTTGAACATTCATTCTATGACGTTGCACCGCATAACGACATGAACTTTGTGTGTAAAATTCGTAATTCGAACTATATCGGGGAACAAATAACGCTAGATGGGCCCATCCGCACCCCACATGAAGGAGACGAGAAAGAAGCAGTGTGGTTGAAATTTTAACTTGATTTTTTTTAAATCACATACACGTTGAATCAAGTTCTGAATATTCTGATCACTTTGAAATAGAGGCGCGTTTGGTTTCCTTACAATACATACCGAAGATGATAACTGTTTTCCCTTTTAATTTGCGGCCTGTTTTATACTTCCTACGTGGAGAAAAGTTTAATTCACTTTCACGGTTATTCGGGGTACTCCTGCGTGGATGGTTTTAAAAAGTAATTTTTAAAAAGAGCACTTTCTTGATTTGGACCCCTCGAAGATGGAGGAAGTGTTCTAGAGTGTTACATCGTTTAGTTGCGTGTTATAGAGCCATGTATTACACTGGTATAAAATAATGAATTCACCCCCTTTTGTTTCAATTTGGTACTATTTTTCAGCTTACTCCAGATCTAGGACTGCGGTAACACTTTTCACAGTAATTTAGAATACGACACGTGTGATTCACACCACTGTTGTTAAGTCTGTGCCTAAGTGTGAAATGGACGTGAAAGGTGAATGGCGTGTAGCGATTCAATTCTGCAGTAAAGCAGATATATCTGCAATGGACACGATAAAAATGATTCAAAAAGCTTACGGTGATGTAACATTAAGCCGAACAACCATTTTTTGAGTGAAGAAACTGCGTTTTCAAAAATCACATGTGAAGACAATATTGATTGTGTTTTTCGACAGTCAAGGCATTGTGCAGAAAGCTTAGTGCAAGAAAATTGCACTGCAAGTAAAGAATGCTATAAAAATGTTTTAGATAGAATAATGCATTCGCCGAGTTCGTCCTACTCTGTACTGCATTCTAGATTATTTTCTCCTCTACTAAATAATTCCTGGCTCAGAAATAAATCATAATCTTGCACAATCCCCTTACTCTCCAGATCTGTTTCCGCCCGGTTATTTTGTTTCCCAAGGTGAAGTTACAACTAAAGGATGAAAAAGTTCAGTACAACCAACGATTTTCAAAAAGCTATGACCAACCAGCTGAACAGGATTCCCGCAGGAGAGTTTTCCAAAGTCAAAGAAAAATAGGAAACATGTACTCAACAATGCATTGCTTCAAATGGAGCGTATTTTGAATAAACGTACTAAAGAAATGATACCAGCCTTCTTATTTTTCTTCCATTAGCCTTAGTTCGGAAACTTACGCACCTCACTGTATATATAGTTATTTGGATTAGACCTACTAATTTAAAGAAAAGCTTTTCTTCCTTTTCTCGCGTTTTAGAAGTGATGTCCTCCTTCCTTCCATCTATGGAGTAAAACATTAAAAGAAAATATTTTACTGTATATTGAGAACCCGTATATATCAAGTGCCGTGTTTGTTCATCTAGCAGTTAGAAACATGTCTCTCACTCTAAATGCATACGCAACATTTGCACGAAAATGTATCCTGAAAAAGTAAACGCATCTACACAAAATGCCATGCTGTTAGGATAAACAGTGAAAGCGCGATCTTTACTGAGTCATTATGCCACGAGTCATGGTACTATGGGCACAATCCCGAAAGTAACCAACAGTCAAGTCAATGGAAGTTACCTGGCCCACCTCATCTCAAAAGCACTCGTCGGGTTGAATCGAATGTGGAGACGATGTTGAATTGCTTTTTTAGATGTCAAAAGGGTCGTACACTCGGAAATCGTCCCTCAAAACCAGACGAAATCGTCCCTCGTCAACAAAGAATTCTATTTGGAGGTGTTGGAATGGCTGCGCAGAAGCCTTCTGGAATTCCGGCGAGTGAACGATCCTTGTGAACTTCCTTGTATTTAGATTTCTCTGCATTTACTCATGTCCCTGCAAGGGATTAATAAGGCCTCTGTATTTCTTTCAATTGTTCTCCTATCAGATTTACATAACCAGCATACACCATAACCTGGTAAATACGATTCAACTCTAGGCCCTGGTTCCTATCTTTGATTTTTCTTATAACGTACTCCGGAACAAAGCTGAATAATAACAGCGATAACGCATGCATATTCTTGTTTCAGGCCAATCTCGACGTGGAAGCTCACATTTTTCCACTCGGACTTTATTTTGGGATTCATTTAAACACTTAATAAATCTAGCTTTTTCAGTATTCCAAACTCTGTAAGAATGTTGTACAATGTTTCCCTCCTTACCGAGTTGTAAGCCTTTCTAAAATCAAAAACAGTTGATGTACTGGGTAATATATTCCCATTCCTTTTCGAGTATTTGTCGAATGGTAAATATCTGGTCGATTTCGACTATATCCACATTGATAATCTCCAATAATTTCATCTGCGTATGGGGTCAATCTTATTAATAGACTGTTAAGAGAAATGCCTCGATAATTATTACAATCAATTTTGTCTTTCTTGTGAATTGGAACAGTGATTGATTCTTCCACTCTTTTTAAATGTATTCCATAGTTTTTTAAAACAACAGTTTCGTAACGATACGTTGAATTTTCTTGTTAAAAATTTAGAAACCTTCACGTCTGGGTAAACCGTGATGGTGGTTATATATTCTACAGCCTAGGAAACCATAGGCTCAGATGAACCGTCTATTACGTATATGATCCATGAACAGAAAATTCGATACTTTCCCGATTCTGAACAAGCTTAAGGAACAGTCAGTGCATTACAGAATTTGGAGCTTTACCAATTATTATGTTAAGAATTTAAAAAAGAAAATCGTTCTGAAATTCATGGTTTATTTTCGAAGTTTCATATTATCTGCATCAACCACTAATTAAATGTTTTGTTGTTGTTGTTGTTGTAGAGAAGCGAAACAAAGTCTACTTTATCAGTTTAAAGCAAAATTTTCAAAAAAGCCCAAAATTTCCCAAGAAAAAACAGGAGCAAAAAAAAGTTATTTTCCAAAAAAGCCAGGTTTTTTCCGAGCTCTTGCATCTCTTGTCACAAGTCATTGACTTATGACATTTTTCAACTCAATGGATGGCCCAGACCAATCCATCAGGAACAAAATCAATATGGCTAATCAATCACAGATCTCGAAATCATGAGAACGTCCTGGGCATAGCGTTTGACTTTATGCAGGTGATTAACCTACAAAAAATTCCTGTACAGGACATGTTTTATGGCTGCAGTTAGAGGTGAATATTTTCTGTATTCATAATTTATGAGATAATTCCTCCAAGATTTATCTCTATCACGAAAGCATAGGTAAGAAATTGCCAAACAAAGTATGCACTTTCCTCACTGAGGATATTCAGAACGAGCTACCACAGATAGTTACAGTTCACTTGTTTAGTGACGCATGTGGTGGACAAAACCGCAACCATAGTCTCATTAGAATGTGTTTATCTCTAGTTTCGAATAAACAGTTTCACGAAATACATCATTATTTTTCCATTCGAGCCATTCCTTTGTGTCTAGCGATTGTGATTTCGGTTCGGCTTTACGTACCACTAGAGATTGTTAGTTTGATCTCTGAGCTAGAAAAGAAATTTACTGTGGAGATGGTTGAAATGATCAGTATTCTCAACTTCAAGGCTTGGTGGCCACATTACTATAAGCAATCATGTCTTATTGATCTTGTTCTTGTTGCAGACGGCTGAACGCGTATGTTTTCGAGATAATAATTAATCTGCAACGTGCACGCATACCATAGAGATGCTTTAATATAATATTTTGTACATGTACGCGTGGTCTTTTGTACAACACCCGTAAAATATACAATAGCTTTCTCTTTCATAGCAATAATGTGTCGAAAATTTGAATCTAACCTAACCTATTCTATCCTAAACTAACCTAACCTATGCTAATATATTCCTTATCCTCGTATTGGGTTGAGAAATGTCTTATGTCAAATATAGAGAAGGTCGATCCGCGTATATGTGTCCAAGTTTGAAATAGCACTAACCTTATGAAAATCCATGGGACCACCATCGGTTGGCTTTAATGTGATGGCCATGTGTTCTGGCAATAGCCCTGCACCGTAACTTCCACTATAGAAGACTATGAAGTACAGGAAGTGGAATCTTCTCCCATTCCTTTCGGCAGGCTTTCCACAGGCCCTCGAGAGTAGTGACACGACGAGAAGAAAGTGCCCTTTTCAGTAGACCAAACCCGCAGAAATCCATGGGACTGTCATCTGATGATTTCACTGGTATATCATGAAATGGAATAGCACGAATACCCGGTGTCTGTCTCCATCTGCTTCAGAAAGTTCTGGGTAGAACGAGATGTATGTGAGGAGGCCTTATCCATATGCCCAGACACTTACTTTATGGCATGCCCATACAAACGAGGCAGATTTTCTGTTTAAATTGGGGTCAGTATATGTTGCTGAAAGAATGCAGAACTAATTTTACAGTTTTTAGGGACCTGACGAATTGTTAACTTGCCCTGATAAGAGTAACCGGCGATAACCATAAATCCTTTCGAGAAAATTGCTTTGCAATGACGGATGAACGCAGGACGACTTTTTGCATCTCACGAAGTGTAAGTTATCAAGCGCATTTTGCCACAATCTAATAGATACACCCATGCTTCATCTGGTGTGGCCACAAACTTCCACTTTTCCCCAGATAGATGGCGTTCATAGAGGCGCCTGCTGTTGGTCTTTCTCTCACGGTGATGAGCCGCACTTAGGTAATGTCCATGACTTTTAAAGACCCTCCGGAGGTTTAATTTCCCACTTAGGGCGCGGTTAACAGTTGACTGTGGTATGTGGAGTCGAGCTTCCATCACACGTTGCGGAGGGGTATTTTCTTGTAAGGCCATTCGTCGCAACGTCTGAGCTACTTGTGGAGTCACTGTGGTACACGCTCGCTTCCTCGACCCCTTAGTGGGTGAATGTTTACCTGGTATGTCTTCTTTTTTATACTGCTTGATTATGTTCTTGATAGTCGTCGAACCCAATGCACAACCATTTACTTTGCACTGCTTTTGAATTTTAGAAACTGAATATTTGGTGTGGAAAAGTCCAATTACGTAGCCCTTCCAAAAACGGTTCACCTTTGGAGCCATGATGCACACGATACACAGTTTCGCTTGGCAGACGATAGAATGGATCTCCAGGTATAGCACACGCGTTTAACCACTTGGTTCGGTCACTTCTATGGTCAGGGGAACGGTGTAAAATTGGACACATATACGCGGATCGACCTTCTGTGTTGAGTGTTTTTTGTACATTTATTTCTCGATGTAACAGCTGTTTCAACAGCAGCGATAGTCGGTCTACAAGGCCGTTATGTGCGGAAGTGAGCGCAGTCCCTTTAAATAAATATAACTCTGTGTGTAACGTTTTAACCTCTCTTGTAAAATATAGTTTGCATGATTTATGACATTTCTGAAATCAGCGATTCATATGTGCAACGCAGTTTCATCTTTAGAATGAAGATAAGATTTGCGATATGAGCTATCGTGACCTTTAAGTGGAAATCGAGAATGAACCTCCGTTTAAACAATATGATTTTATTAACATTTTATTAAACCAGCATGTTATTCTAATTTCACGTTTACATCGCCTTACGGTTCATCAGTTGCCATTCTAACGAATAGTAATAATTCTTTAACTGCAAGAAAACACTTGTTTTACTTTGAGAAAAGAGGCGCAATAGTGTAGTCTGTAAGGCGTTTGCTATCAACTGAAAGATCGAGCTTTAATTACCGGTGTACATGTGAATTTGTGTCCTTCTATCTTCGTTTCAATACGCCAACAAGGCTCACAAAGCTGCTTTAAAAATTAATACATTCTACAATCTAGGGAAGTAAAGGTGCCAGAGGAAGAGGTTGATTACACAAGTTTTGAAGCCAGGAACAATCATGCCCATTTGGCTGACATGACACAGCATTGGGCTTTCCGTAACAAGGACAGAATGAACAAATTGGGCAAAGAAGGTTAGGAAACTACATAAGAGGAATTAGTTGTAATTGGTGTACGGAAAAGTTTAAAAATGCTCGAACAGTAAATACAAAATAAATTGACGAATTCCAAAGTGTTCGTAATCCAAAAATACGTGGACACAAAGTTCAACTCTTAACACGAAATTAAAATCTGAAATTAAGGACTTATTACACACATTCAAAAGTTTCTAAGTTTCACCCATTGTTCGTTTGAAATTTTAGCTCTTCTTGCGTGAATCTAAATCTGAAGCGTTCTTGCTATTCACACGATGATTTGCTTTAACATTTGGTATTTTAAACAAGTTTCAACAACTAAAAACTGAGCAAAATGTTACTTGACCATGCTGGAAGAGTAATGTGTCTATTATACAGGAAATTCAGTGATATAATAATCCTCTAATATGCAACTCGGGTCTCTTTTAGCAGTAAAATCTTATTTAAATCTGTTACACTATGATAAATTTTAGTAGGACCGGTACATTAACGTAGACTAAATAGTCATTTATGTGCGAAAATGGATCTGTCCATTTGTGAGATTTGAACTGAGGTGCCTATAACATTACGTAGTAATAATATCAGATAGTCTAGAAAAGCATCGAGAATTGTCATACGAGTGAATCAAGTTTCATGATATTTATCAAAGCAGGTCAAGTCTAGCACCTTTCTACAGCTGACATTTGAATCAAATAAAGACGTAAAATGAGGTGAAATTCCTTATCAGAATTATTGCGCTGTGAAAATGTACGAACTTTCCGCAAAATTGCACTTCGCCTTTGTAATTTGATTTCTATAAAGACGCTAAGTCTGCGCAGGCCGTGAAGAAATTTGTGCTAATTATGAGAAAGATACGTTATCAAACAGCAAAAGTATGGTACAGTCGCTTTCGTTTTGGAAATATAGACATCTAAAATGCTCCTAGCAAGGGCGATCAGTTACAAAAAACGTGATTGATATTCTGCCAAATCAAGACAGGCTTGTAGGCAGTCATGACGTCGCCAATGACTTAACTCTGCGTTTGGTGGTAGAAGAGCATCTTGCATCATTAGCGCAATGCACCTAGCAATTCAAAAGAAAAGGCTGAAACTGATGGAGAGAAAGAGTGCCGTATACCACACTGATATCACTAGAGCCCATATATTTTTAACGACTCATTAGAAGTAACAATAACTTGGTTGGAAGACATTAATACACCCACAGTATAGCTCGAACCCGGCACCGTCCGGCTATTATTTGTTTCCGTCTCTGGAGAATTCTCTGAATGTTATTAAGTTAGTTTGAAGGAAAGTCGATAGAAACCACGTGTCATGTTGTTGTTTTTTTTTAAAAAAAACAACATAAACGACATAAGATTTATAGCCAAGGATATTGTAGTAAAACCATCGAATAAAATTGTAAATATATGGTCTCATAATGTTATTTGGAAATGACAAGACAAATCTTCTCAATTTTGACCTCAAAATGTGAAATACTTTTTAGACAACTTGATATCACCAAATCCTAACTTATATACACTTCATATTACTCTTGTTCCTATACGACGCACTTTGCCACATTTATTAGTTTGTTAGGTTGATTCAGGAGGCTTTAAAGAGCAGTACAAAATAGTACGTAAATTTTCATCTTCTTCCTTGTGCGTAAATCTGTATTATACATGGTAATTATAATAGAAACGACATAAATATTTCTTAATGCATTTGGACAAGAGTTATAATTTTCTTATTTCAAAATGAATAACAGGAAACAAACTATTACATTTATATATATATATAAACTATCTTCGAAAATGATTTTATGTTACGATTCATAGTTGGATGATTAGAGTCTAGCATTGCTTTCAGTAGCGAAATTAAATGAGACGTGGACCCACAACTCAACGTGTGATCCGAACCACATGAGCTCGTACCAACGCTCGAAGCCTTGTCTCTTGAGCTCGAGAGGAAAATAATACAATAGTGAATATACTTAATACCCTGTTTTCATTTTACATTTACAATTCGAATATTATTGTTTTCTGATCATATTTGAAAAGTAAAATGTTGAAAGAGGATTATTCCAAGAAATACTCTCAGTCACCAGGTTAGAAGTACATACAAAAGAAAACGAAGAAAAGAAAAACAAACTTGTCCTACTCGAAGATTTGAAAAAAAAAACGAACAAATGATTAAGAACAGCAAGAGCCTGATTTAGTGCTCCGCAGGTTTATTATACACGTCGCCTGGTTGAAACATTATATGTAAGTTGGGTTAAATTCGTTCAGGCGTTTGTGATACCAGCTAAGGTACTGGACCCGATCTAATGGACCTATAGCAGTCAGGGATGCAAATACTTATGTAACTGAGTTTACAATGAGCTTGACTCTGTTTGTTGTTATTGACATCAGGCTTTGTATACATACACATACACAATAGGGTGGGCCAAAAAAACCTGCCGGGTTGCGGAAAAGTTGCCTCATGTTAGTGGTAGTCAACACACAAAATTTGGATTTTTTTGGTCAACCCCTTCCTTTGCCTCATGAGACTTGAATATTTTATAGCTGCACCTATGCAACCCACATGACACTACGGAGAAAATTGTACATCACAGCCATTTTTGTTTTAATTTTCGATTGACCGGGTTGTGGAAAAGTTGTCTCGTGTTAGTAGTAGTCTACACAGAAAATCTGGATTATTTTAGTCAACCCCTTCCTTTGCCTCATGAGACTTGAATATTTTATAGCTGCAGCCATGCAACCCGGATGACCCTACGAAGAAAATTGTTCTGCACAGCTATAACCTTTGGTTCTTTTTCACACGGAAGCATTCTGAGGCTGAATATAAAACGGAAGATAAAAGTAAGATGCGATATCGTTCCTATGTGGTTAAATCAATTAGACAAAAATTGTATTTTTATGTTTCTATTTATGTTCTTCATATATAGCGTGAAAAATATGTTGTCAACCTTACATATCAGCTTTCTTCACGTATATCGTGAACAATTTCTTTTAGACCTGTTTATATTATAAAGAAAATTTTAAACAAGTTCAGATATCAAGTAATGTTGAAATCGGCTGTGCTATAATAGAAAATATATTACCTACAACGTTGTACACAACTATAATAATAATATGTAAAGCATTGTTTTATAATAAGTAGGAAACATTGTAATTTTATACACAGTCCAGCGGTCCGTGTGTTTCGGCGCTGGCCTGACCTGACAAAATAGTGTTAAAAGATTTGAGTAATGATCAGCAATACCTTTCGGACATTTGTCGAGCCGTTTCAGAAGGTTTGTATCCACCAGACCTACTGAAGGAAAAGCCTGAACCAATTGTCATGTCCCGATGGTTGATAACAGCTTCTTGCATTCTTCGATTATATATTTGCACCGAAGATCCCGAAGAAGCATTTCGTTGGCTTGCACAGTATGTCAAGTATTTACACAGCGAAATTCTTCTCTCTCACACCAACGGGACGCGACACTTGTGGCTACTCGCTCGATCTGCATCCTTTCTTCCAGAAAAATTTAGAATCCTGTATATTGTAATTAGCTGCAGCGCTTACTTTGCCCATCCGGAAAACTTGTTGTGACAATGATCACCGACAGAAACCAGAACATCCAAGTTTTAGGATGGAGAAGTTTAGAAAAGTATCGACAAAGAAAGAGATCAAGTTTTTCATGAATTTGTTCCGAAAGTAAATTTAGACGCGAGTAAATATCATGAGATGATCGATTGTTTCTCAACGGACATCACCAAGCCACCATTAACAAGAACATTTTCTTCGAACCAGATGGAAGAAAATATTAGAACGGTGGCTACAGCTTCTGAGGAAATTAGATATTTTCCGTATCATACGCAAGCGTTGGAGAAGATGATGAAACTAGTTACAGAAGCGTCAGCATTAGTGTATGGAGCAGATCGAAGAGAAGGCTTTATTATGACAAAATTAGAGTCTCGAAGAAAATATGCAAAAAAAAAAAAAAAAAAAATGAACTCCCAGCAGGGCTATCAAATGTAAATGAGCCAAAAAGCGGAAGCAAGTGGATGGAACTCGATTTGCAGCCACCTCCTCGTGGTGGGTTCTGGTGAGTTTCGAAGTGTATGTGCCAAGACGAGCTAAGAGGTACATGGGAAGGTTTATCAACAATTTTTCATGACCTATATTCATAATGTGTTTTGAAAACATCAATACAATTTATTTGTCTAATTGATTATAATTTTTAACCACATAGGAACAATATCGCATCTCACTTTTATCTTCCGTTTTATATTCAGCCTCAGAATGCTTCCGTGTGAAAAAGAACCAAATGTTATAGCTGTGCAGTACAATTTTCTTCGTAGTGTCGTGCGGGTTGCATAGCTGCAGCTATAAAATATTCAAGTCCCATGAGGCAAAGGAAGGGGTTGACCAAAAAAAAAAAAAAAAAAATCCAGATTTTCTGTGGAGATTACTACTAACACGAGGCAACTTTTCCGCAACCCGCCAATCGAAATTCAAAAAAAAAAAAAAAAAAAAGAAAGAAAGAAAAAAAGAAGTTTTTGGGGCCACCCTAATACACAACCCTAATAAAGTAGTGTTTTTCTACTTTGCAAGATTTCAAAACAAAGAATGTTGCTATTATTCTTAGATGTAATTTTTAGTTATTTTTAACAGTTTACGATGAAGTGGATGTGTTTCTGACTATGTCATTACTTCTGAATAATTGTACCTTTTGAAGAGCGATATCTTGAATAACGATATCCTGAGTGTTATTATACTTGTCACCTGTTGGAATTCTTGATCTTGTAGCTTTTCTGAAATAAGTTTTCTATAAGATTGCCGGGTTTGCTTGCTTGCGTATGCTTTCTCGCATTACGATTTTTTAAAAACAATTATTGACTGTTATGAATGCTGGAGAAGTTGCTAGACGTAGAGAGGCAGAAAAGAAAAGGAAATACAACAATCTCCTCGACAAATTTATTTTTGCTCCAATATCCATCGAGACCAGTGGGGCATGGGGTTCTAGAAGCCTTGATTTTATCAGAGAGGTAGGCAGACACATATCTATCGTTTCTGGAGATGTTCGTTCAGCGTCCTTCTTAGTACAACGTATATCCATTGCGGTCCAACGTGGCAACGTTTCGTCAGTTCTTGGTACGTTGCCGCCTGGAAGGGAACTGGAGGAGATATTTCTTCTCTAGTAGAGTAAAGCGGGGCAAAAGGTCGCACTTAATGTTCAGCATGCTATTGCTGCTATACCAAAAACAATATTGAGATGATCCATAATTGTTATTTTTTCTCGAAAGCCATGTGAAATGAATCTTTTTATAAAGCATATATAAATAGGAAAAATTAATATATTGTTATGTTTTCTTCGTTAATTATTTTGAACTTCTGTGCATAAAAATTCTGTAGTTACATTTTACTGATTATTACACTGTATTTCATATAAACATAAGTGAATAGAAGGAAACATGTAAAATAAATAAAGAAAATTATATTTAAAAAATAAAATATTATAGCAAAAATTATTACTTATTGTCTTGTCTTGTCTTACTTATTGTCTTCTGAAGTTTTAAGTTTTTTAGTTTTTTCTATTTCCTTACGTCTATCACAATTTTACTAGTATAAACAGAACATCAAATGATAAGTAATGAATACAAGAAAATTACAAAAATCCTGTACAGTAAGAGCTTTATATAAGATACTATACAATTTTTCTTTCTTATTTTAATAAAATAAGGTAGAAAGATAAAACATGAAGGGAAAAGCTGTCCCTTCAACCTAAAAACAATCAAGTTGCATGATAAAACTTTGCCTGAGCTAAGAGGGATTTTATCGTATATACGAAACTTCTTTCAATCTCAGGTTACCACGGCAACAGACGTACAGTGTATTTGAAGAGAAAAACATGTTTAAAACTTTATATAAAAGAAGCAAAATGTTTTAGCCTACGTGCGCAACAAGTAAAATATATAAAGCAACTTTTTTTGTACAAAAAATGTTAACGATCTGTCGCAAAGAATTATTTACACATTTTTGCGTCTGAAGAAAACAACTCAATTTGTCAGGGTGTACGTAATTAGTTTTACATGCTTCAAGCGCAAAGAACCAAAACAATGCAATGAAATTTTAAGACTCATCCTATTATACAATCCAATAAGGTGAACTCATTCAAATATACACTGTTTTCTTTTCTTATTATTGCCAACTTTAAGTATCATTTTTATGCACCTTTGGTGAAAATATTTAAAATGGCTCGCAGTTAAAAAAAAAAAAAAGAATATAAACACTGGCTTAGATTCAGGCTGGTAATTACCCACGGGTCACAACAGCTCGGCTCCAGGGCGACAAATAAAGAAACGTGGTTGAAGTATGATAAACGAAAAAGAATGGCTCCCCACGAGAGAGAAATTTAATGAAATTCCACTCAAAATAATGTTGTCACCAAAGGGAATCGAGCTTCCTCGCTACGAAGCAACTGGCACTAGAAGGAGTTAAGGCTATTAGTTATTGTCTGCTGTCGTGAAACCATAATGTTTTGTCTTTCGTCAACTGAAAACATAATGCGTAACTGAATACATATAAATACTGGGAGCGCAAAATGTTATTGTGCCCAGAGCAGCGGCATTTTTCTACTTACCAGGGGGGCAAAATTGTTAAAGTGTTAATTGAATTTCCGAAACAATCCGGGAATGTATAATCCTTTGCAGCGTCAAGTGAACTGCCTCTCGGTGTGCTTACAAGATATGCACCACTGGTTTCCGTTGATGTCGAGCGAAGTTTCTCCGCATATAAGAATCTCCTGAGCTCCAAGTGACAGAAACTAACATTCGAAAATATACAAATGTTGTGCATAATCAAGCATAACCAGTTTCTGAAAACACAGTAGTATGTAACGGTTTCTGAAGCCACAATATTGCTAAATTAATGTTTTTTTTAAAGATCATTTTACACATTTCATTAATAAATTTATAATATTGCGTAACTCAAGGGATAGTTTGCACTTTGAGGTGAGTTCCTCTTCTGAGAATTTTCTCAAAAGCAACTCAGATGATTTTTGTTCATGTTTTATAAATAAACATTTCATTAATAGCCCTCTTTGGAAGGAATGTATACCGGTATATGCAGTAAGATATTTACACGAATCCTTACAGAGAGTTCTCTCGTGACTACATGGTTTGCATACGCATCATCAGCGCGGAGTCCTGGTTTCGAATCCCAGCCGGAGCTCATGTCGTTCGGATTGCACGTTAACCTGAAGGTGTGCGTCTAAAATAGGTCCATATCTCGTATAACCTCAGTGCTGAAGGAGACGCTACACTCTAATCCAATCAGTCAATAAATCTTTAAATATTCAAATAGCATCTTCACCTTCGAAAAGGTCGAAGATAAATCCTGTAAAAAATAAATCATTCATGGCATAACGTTCGGACCCTAACGCATTCACACAAATTTTCTGATGTTTATCGTACCGCATTAAGATTTGTAAAGATTTTGAGACATATATCTCTCCATTTGGTCTACGTTTAAGACGTACTAAAAGCAATGAAAAAATGAATACTATTGCAACAAATGAGACCTCCTTTTGTTGATTTTACAGAGGATTTAAATGATCTCTAACGTATACTCAATGCACTTTTGAATTCTTAAATCAATGGTAGACTTCTTATCTCTAGTTCCTGGGGTCCCTGGTTCAATCCCAGACCAAATAGTTTGTGGTGGACAACATCATGGTAGTGGGTTTTCTCGGGATACTCCGTTCCCTCCCACTTTCTCATTCTACCAGTTCTTCTATCATTATTAACTTGCTTTAATCATCGTCTCCCTTAGCCTAACAGGCATAATCGTGGGACGTTAAGCTGGAAGATTTCATTTTCGTTTTTCAATTCTTGAAAACGTTAAATTTCCAAACATTGCGGGCTGCGGTTTGGACACTTCTGTTCTACTATGTTTATGTACTACGCGATATCCGAATTGAAGTGTTGCGTTAACTAATAAGAAAGTGTCCTGGCGCTCGTGACTTTGGATTGGTGTTGCCAAAACACTGACACAAAAAAGTTTGTGTTAATGGAAAGAAAGGAAATGACTCCAATTTTGGATGAAAGGACACTACAAATTAGTTATAGTACTTCCGGAGCAAGACCATAAAGTACGAGGGCAAGTCAAGAAAGACTTGGACTGATTTTTTTCCCGGCAGTTCTGTTAACGCTGGAGCTTCATAGTTTGGCATACAAGTAGGGTGGGTCTTGCTGTGCATATATATAAAATGTTGTTAAGGAATCATTGCATGTTTGGTAACCACGACTTTTTATTGCAGGTGATGTTCTGCGCCGCCTCTAGAAGTCGCCTGTAGAAGAAATGGAGTCATTACGAGATGAACAATTTGCAGCTATACGGTTCTGCTATCGCCTGGGGAAAAGTGCAACAGGAACTCTAGGAATGTTGAGAGCAGCTTACAAAGATGACGCTCTTTCACGAAGTACCGTGTTCTGGTGGTTCAAAGAGTTTAAAGAGGGCCGAATGACAATCACGAAAGCTGGTGGACCAGGTGTATCAGCGTCAGCTGTTACTGAGGTGAACATTAACACGGCAGCAGTCATTGTTAGAGAAGATCGCCGCATCAGTATCGACGATCTGGCAGCCGCACTACGCATATCTCATGGCAGTGCCTTCAAAATTTTGCATGACAACCTCCACATGAGCCGAGTGTGTGCGCGATGGATTCCGCGACTCCTGACACCAGAGCAGAAGGCCGTTCGAGTGGAGACTTGCAGGGAGCTGTTGCAAAGGTTTGAGGATGGTGGAGACGCCTACCGCACCGTGCGACTTTTTTCTATTCCCTGCCCTAAAATCCAAACTGCGTGGACGCCGCTTCTCCGATAATTCCGAGGTTCTGAAGGCATCGGAGGCGGTTTTGAAGGACCTCTCAAAGAATGGCCTGCGACATGTGTTTGAGGACTGGAAGACTCGAATGAAAAAGTGCATTCAAATGGGCGGGGACTACTTTGAAAAGGATCATGTGCCTGTTGCTGAGTAATAATAAATTGCCTAGAAAAAAAAATCAGTCCAAGTCTTTCTTGACTAGCCCTCGTACTTACATCGTACGATTTTTCTAAAAAAAAAAAAAAAAAAAAAAAAAAAAACGAAAAAGAATTGGAAGTCCGCAAAAGAAAGAAAAATCTGGCACCAGTTCACTTTAACTTATACTTCTACAACGAGTCTATTTGTTTTTAACGGTGCATTACTTGTGCCTGTTAATGGAAGCTGTGCAAATTAAAAGACATTGAATCTTTGAACTTGTCTTTGTTAGAAAGCAAGGAGTAACAGAAAACAAAGTGAGATCGTGGAGGGGTGGTCATATTAGAAAGTTACGCAGATAAAATAGACAAAAAGAAAGAAAAAAAAGATCAAAATTGATTCGAAATAATACGGTAGTGCTTGATTACAGAAGGAAGTTATTCGTAGCACGAAAATCTGTATTTGTAAGTAAGTCGCCAAATCGTGATTGAAAACAAATCACCACAAAACGTCATCGATGCGGAAAATGATTTTTTTTTGTCCCTATCTTGGAAGTCAACTCCTCTATATTTAATAACTTGACTCTCCCAAGTTGGCAACATTGCTTTGGGAGAAAACATCTTAAACTGCAAATCAATGTCTCATTCCCTTTCATTACCATTGCAGTTCCATGTCTCATTCCCTTTCATTACCATGAGTGAAACAGCATCAAGCTAGACACCCGTCTCTCTTTCATAAGAAATGTAAATCTATGCCCTCTCCTCGTACTCCCCATGTAGTCTCGGTGCTAAAAACGGACGCTAAACTTTCATAAAAAAAAAAAAAAAAAAAAAACAAACAACAATGAATTTGTTTGTGGCACTCCAAACTTCCGCAAGAATGTGTTTGCTTTCAGTGAGTGTATGTTACGATACGCTAGCCTCACTAAGAACATATAGCATGCCAGCCGAATCGGGCTCTTACACCACAACGCTATAAATATACCACATTGACTTGACACCTAGTCTTCCGTTTTAGGCGCTGCTATCGGCTGAAGGAATTCCACTCTCTTTCGCTAAGGCTCTCTCGCTTAGCAGCTGCTGAACCCTTATTGGCTCAACGCGTGGGTGTGAGCTTTAGTTCGCATTTTTGCCACGGCTCAAGACATTTTGGCAGCACAATAGTAACATCAATGCAAGTAGATTGGTAGATAAAGAACAGTGTACCAAGGTCAAACGTCACTGTAAGGAGATTGGTCGACATGAAGGAGTAGTACTCAAAGTCAAACGTCAATTCGGCTGCCGTGAAAAATACAAATTAATTTCGAAAACTCTAATAAAAGATCAATCAAGTAAAGTGCCAATTGTTTTATTAAAGAAGTACAAGCCACATTGACAATAAAGTGCAGTCGTATTCAAAAAGTGATTACGCCATTCTGCAAATACTGGTATCGTGGAGTTGGCTCTCTCCAACATCCAATCACAATTCTTCATATTCGCCATACCTGGGTGTTAAAAAAAATAATCTCACAGTACACGAACATTACAAGTTACTTCACGAAACCTTACGGTAATTTAAATGTAACTAGTCACTAATCTAAGATAATGTTAACTATTAAGTATGAGTTAATAATAATGAGAGTAATTAAGTATGAGATAATGTTAACTATTAAGTTAACTATTAAGCAACTATTATGAGCATCAGTTCAATGCTTTTACATCCCATTGGCTATTGTTAGATTCTATAAATTATGTTCACTCAAAACAAGGGATGATGGACATGAAATCTTTTCTGTGCTAATTCTAATTGCAGATTTTAAATTAATTTATAAAAAGTTTCTTCAATTAGGATGGTGGATTTTATTCTCTTTTGCTTGGCGACGCATCTTTACTGAAAATCCACGATACCGTGGCACAACTGTTCGACTTTATTATTAATAATAATAAATTATAGGAGTGTAAAACAATAATTTTCTATAAAGTAGTAACTGTGTAGCACTGGGCATAGTTGCTGCCACTGAAGATATTGATTGGTAGCTACACTCTGTCTCAGAGTAGACTTTAACTAAATACTAAATGCTTCCCCATTTTTTAATTCTAAAATTTAGCGACACAGAGTAATACTGACGAGTATCAGAGATGACATTAGTAATTTGATTTCAACACAGAGACTATGAATGAAGATTAAAGGCAGAAAATTTCCGTGCTTCTGATTTGTTTCTTAAGTTGAATAACGAATTATGCCATACTGCAAAGCTACTAATGATATCTTTCTTTTTGAGGTATCAAGAAAATTGTCATAAATGATTTTGAGAAACTTCATTCCTTGGGTATTCCTTCTCGTCGTCTGGAAACAAATCTATTATACCATAGTGTAGTAATAATGAAATATGACCAAAATTGACTTGACGAAAATTACATAAAACCAAACCTATCTCTTTTATTATATAAGGATGCTAAATACATCAAACCAAAATGTTATACGGTAGACTATGTTGTATTGTAGAGTTCTTTAATAGATCACTTACGGAATACGAAGTAGTTCATTAAAATCATTTTCAAGAAACTCGACCCCAAACAAAACATAGAAAATTACACCATACGGCGTTAAAATATATATATTTTTTTTACTGACAGTAAGCCGGGAAAAGATTTTTATCAAATTATGTATCTAAGTAAATTTCCAAATCTTAATGAGTTTCTCCCCTCTCTTATCATCTTATTCTTGACCATAGGACTATTTACTTAATCTATAAAGAAGGAAAATGCTCAATATAAGTTAAAATAATGTTTTTACAGAAGTTCCTCTTGCCATTTATACAGATGTTAAACGTTAGAAACTTCTTTAAGCTCTATTCAATAATAAGAATTGTATAGTTTTCTGTGAATGGCGTTTTTTTTAATGCAGCAACTGAAACGAAGTTTTTGCATGTTTAGAATTATCAATATTACTTATAAAATAGTGTACACTATCCTACCACTACCAAACACAAGCATTTTGCTTAACGAACTTCTGAAGATATACCGTTATCTATCCATATAGGATATTATCTAAAAATATTAAAACTTTGTAACATTTTTGTGAGATGGCAGGGAGAACAACTCTCATTTTCAGTGAAGTTTCTCTTCTCTCGAATGGATCCAAAAGTAAAACTATACGTGTTATTTGCAGAGAAAGAACCACATGATACTGTTATATTTCAGGAGTGCACAAGCTTTTGCTTGCGATCACCTCTGCAATTATTTTTTTCAAATTCTTGTAGCATTTTGAGGTTGGTTCTCTGACAAAAACAATCGACGTTCAGTTTACGTCATGTATATCGCTTTTTATTTTCGGTCTTTCTTCTTTTTGGAGAGGTTCTAAACAGGGGACCTTATTAACTAAGTAATACTTTCGCAAATTAACTTAGCAGTGACGTACTATGGCGCGGCATCATGCAGTGCAGTGTCTATGAGTAAAAGTTTAACAAATCACACAGTTCATATTCGGGGCGTTCTTACTAATGATTTGCGTTATCTAAAGGTTTGACTACCGAATGATTCATGCCTTAGTTAAAGTCTTAATATAACACTAATCCCATGTAAAATCGCCTATAAAAATAACCCAATTAAAATTATAACTTTTAGGCTTGCTACCGCATTTAATATTTCATTTTTATAATTCTCTATTCGAGTGATGGCCAAATCGGTGCTTCCTGTGAAATATATTCTTTAACATTTTGGTTATCAAGCCATTGGTAGTGGGCCGAGGATTACAAAATGCAGATCACTTACACTACTTTCAAAGTCCTTAGTTTTCAGCCGTAATTTGTCAAGACATACGAAACAAGAAGTATAGATGGGTATGAGCCTAAAGTATGGTTTAAATTTCTTTTAGCCATTACCGTTCTGTTCTAACACTAATCAACTGTAAAAAGTGATAAATATACGATGAAATAGATGTTTAGTATTCGAATACGAATGATATTGAAGAGCAATTAGAAATTTTTCCAGATAATTTCTCTTTATCCACATGATCTTCGTGTCTCTCGTTCGTAGAAAAAAAGAGTCTTATGTCTAACATATCATATAAGAGGTCAGTTTGTGGTTCTCATCACTTATCGAAATAAATTTGAATATGTCAACTAGTCTTCGTTTAAAGTATATTTTTTTAATTCAATACCGTATTGATGTGGGTGCCAAGTTACATTATTATCACGAATCTTTAGAGCTGCTGAATGTAAAATATGTGAACATGGCATTAACACGAGCGAACTCAATAAGACTATTGCATATATTGGAGCATGGATTTCTAAGTTCTGGATGTCGTCACGCACGATTATTTTCTCTCATAAGGCTTTGATACACGCCAGGAGAATTGCTAACCCATTTGCACGAATTTCGGAAAATTTGACTCCAACAAAAGTTAAATAGAAAGGGGGAAATTATCATTACATTATCATGTTTTTTTTTTCGAATCGTTAGACACAATAGCACGAAATTAAGCATACTTTTTTATAGATAATACGCGTCTTAATTCACATATTCAGTATGGAGAATGGAGAAGTAAATCATACAATCATACAAATCGCTTAAAGACCGTAACAGTGGAATATTGTTTAATAGTTTTACTTTGACTATGTATAATACTTAAAATAGAGGAAATAACTTCTAATGTTACACACTGTGAGTAAGAAAAAATCTTACCTTGCGATGAATTTTAGTGTTGCCGACTCTAGCTTAATATTGTAGTCACATTTGGCGTCTATTTTTCTGAATCTCCTAAGAAAATCTGTTATTTGCAGCAGTCTCTAATCCAGACTAGTTAGGTATTCTAGAACAAGTGTGTGAAAGTTAAATGATTCTTCATATAATATACTTGTTTAACTGAACGTAAGCACAGGTGAAGCAATCAGTTACGATGTATCTCAAAGCTCCTATTGGCGTAACAACATCCAATACGGCCAATACTGAACTCTCCTACAGACCAAGGCAAATCGAAAGCACATGGTTGAATCTATTGCAAACCACCATTACAAATGAAAAGAACCATGATATCACGGTTCTACTCTGAAAACAAAACCAGCCAAGTATAATAAAAATGTGTTCGATAGGTATAGTCTAATGCAAACATCTTCATTACAAATATAAGGAATGAACAAATTACCTGGTAGCTATTTATATTTAAAGTGTTCGTTGCCAAGAGATAACGCTTTAACAATACCGGTATTTACTTAAGTAAAATCTCGACTGTTAACTTCGGTTGTCATTTTCTCATTTTCTTAAACTCAAACAATGATGTTTTTTTGTCAATTATGAGCTTATAACAACAACAAGTTCAAAGATGAGACACATTTTATATTTTTTGCATGCGTAGTTTTTGAGAAAATGGATAAAGTTAATTTTATCATCGCTGGAAAGTATTTCGAAATGGCGAATGATAACAGATAATTCCTAATGTACTGAAACAAATTGTGCGATTCAGAAATTCAGGTGATTCAGAAAGTAATGCCCCCAAGTCCACTACTTGGCTAATAGTAGTGAAAACATTCTGAACTGTTTATCATTAATGCACTTATGTTTAAGCTATCCAGTGGTGACATCCGGTTGAAACAGTGGACTGTCATTGAATTTATGACTGCGGAAGGTTGTGCGCCCAGGAACATTCATCAATGAGGACGAGTCGTGGATACGCCATTACGACCCAGAAACGAAGCGTCAGTCGGTGGACTACCGTCACACGTCTCCCCCCCAAAAATTCAAAGTTGCCCCATCTGCTGCCAAAGTGCTGTTGACAATCTGCCTCATCCTGTCTATAGTCCGGATCGTGCGTCCTACGACTTTTGGCTCTTCCTTAAGGATCACCTTAATGAGATCTTAGCTATACCTCTTCGCTGAAGTTTCTAACACTCCATTTGATAACACGTAAATTTTGATATGGTAATTTCTAACAAACTATTGCAGGTAATGACTTGAAATTTTTAATAGAAAATACACAAGACCCATATAAATCCAACCACAGTCCCCAATTTTAATTACATGCGTTAGTTTAATTCCAACAGGTAAGTTTGGCAACAGAGAATAAAGTATGCTGTAAGGAGGAGAGGGGTTACTGACTATCTGTTGGCTTGTTAGCGGCTTTTAAAAGGACGACCTTGTCAGAAAAACCATGTTATGATTCTCACTTCTCAGTTGTTAAATGGTGAGGAAAAAAAGAGTCCAGAAGCACTTTTTTTTTCTTCCTTTCACGGTTTGTTTGCTTCTTGTACCCACTACAGTCACAAGAAGAAAACCTATGAGTGAACATTTTGAATTAGCAGCGAAAAAGCAAAAAGTAAAGGTCAGAATGATACCACGGACGGATTAGAGGGAGGGGCGACAGCATCCTCCGAGAACATTTCAATATTTTGAATATTCGGAGTGACGAAAGAGAAACTGAGTAATCTAACAAGAAAAGTTTGTTGAAGTGTGCAGATCGAAACGCATTTCAAGTGTCACAGCACTGTACTCCCCCCCAATCCAATCCCCTTCCGAAGGAATTCCAGGGTTATTTAGGAGTTAGATTTCTGGGCTTTCGGTATCTATGGCCATGTTAGCCCGTCATGTATGAGGGATGAAGTCCCTCGACGATCTCCCTATCCGAAAAAAGGGAAGAAAGAAAAGATTGGAGAAGGAAGGAAGTGACCTGGGACCAACATGTTAGGCACCATCACGAAATGTAGCTAGTGTGAATGAGGAAAATCCAGAAATACTGCATTCAGGATAGCTGGGCTGAAAATGTTATTTTCTGTCGTTCGACCGAGTGCCGATCGAGAAAAATAGCGATCGAGAAAAACGACGATCGATAGTATCCATCCGACCTCCATACTATGCGGCTTAGTTTTGAAAGAATATTTCTTTTTAATAAATTAAGACGTAATAAGGACATGTAATTTGTGTAAAAAAAGTTTTTTACTTAATGTTCAGTTATTTTTAAAGCTGTGACTTAAAATGTGTACAATACTGCACATATTCTCATTTTTGCATTTTCTTTTTCTATAATAATTATTAAAACGCATGGTACAAAATATAGGAAATGTTCATTAAGTACTGGTCTGTACCAAAGAGGTTAGAGAAAATGAATAAGAGCTGTTTTTGGAATAAAAATGGCATTTCTAATTCTATGGGTGGGTGGTTCAGAAAGTGGGAATTTATTGCCTTTTTTTGTTGTTATTCGATCTGCCCCTAAGGCCGGATAGTTGACACTCTATCGTATTAACAGACCGTTATTTAAGATTTCATAAAAATAGGCACTAACTATACATTGAAATAGGAGGAATGGTCTAAATAAAATTTACTGTAGGCAGGTAGCCTGTGACACCCCAAAATAAACTTCTGTCCTACATAAAGGAACGATATGTCTACTTGGCGGTTTATTGATGCACTTCGGAGGACAGGAAAAAGCAGGACTTAGTGTATGAGGCAATGCTTCGAGAAGAAGACCCCCCCCCCCTAAGGAAAGAAGAAAATATATTCGGGCAGATGAAAGAATTCGCACTATTGTACAGAATTTTGAAACGGTTGATATTGTAGAATATTTGCTGGGTTAATGCAACTGAGACTTTCAGTGACTGTTTACCATAGGACATACTATAACGTAACGAAAATTTATTTTTTGAAGACTTTTAAAGAAAATTGTAGTGAAATTTCATCTTTCTGAATTTCTTAAGTTGTGCAGTTATTTTTTTACGACAGAGTATTTGTGTTATTAGTGCCTGTTTTCAAGGCTTTTAGTGCGAAAACACCCGGGTTCTCGTTATGAAATACATTATAACCCATTTAAGTAGATTAACCTATTTAGATATACGGCTTTGCGCCCAAACGTCTCGTGCCAAAACGGCCTTGCGCCCAAACGGCCGTGCCCAAACATCCAGCTCCGGATAGTGAGAAGCCAGGGGACACATTAAAAAAGCATCCCGAGGGGAACAAACTATCTCTACCTCCACATCGTTGTTTCTGAGAAACGCTAAAATTAGTTTATAATGTATACATATACATATAAAATTGAAAATCACTATGTTTCTGACTCTAAATCTCCTGAACCGCCCGACTGATCTCGATCAAATTTGTAACATGGATGAGGTTCGACGCTGGGCTGGTTTTAAGCTATTCACTTTGATGGTATAACTGAGGGGAGGTGTAGGGGTATAAAATAAATAAAACTTAATAACTCCTGTACCACTCGACCGATCTTGATCAAATTTTGAACATAGATGAGGTTCAGGCTTTGGATCATTTTTATGGTTTAAATTTGACGAAGGAATGTAGGGGAGGAGAAGGAGGGAGAGATATATAAAAATCAATTTATATAAGACTGAAAGTGACTATTTTTGTAAGTTAATAACTCTTGAATTATCCGACCGATCTCAATCAAATTTTCAGGATACATGAGACTCAGATCTGGAAACATTTTTGTAATTTCGCTTTAACAGTAGATTCGAGGAGAGGGGAACGTATGAATAAAAACTAATAAAACATAATAACTTTTGAACTACCCAACCAATCTCGATCAAATTTTCAATATCCTGTATTAGGGTCGGGCTTTGGGTGTTTTTTATAGTTTCACTTTGACGAGCCAACGTAGCGGAGGGGGAGGGGAGATATATGTAAAGAGAATAAAATAAAAATGGCTGTCTTTGTGACTTCATCACTCTTAAACCAAATGACCGATCTCAATCAAATTTTCAATATACATGAGTTTAGGGGCAGGGATTACTTTAGGCTATTCATTTTGACAATGCAACGTAGGGGAGGGGGATGGGGAAAGAAATTTAAAAATGATCAAAAATGACTGATATTAGTGTTGAATCCATAGTTTTTGAGGTCGATGAGCGAAACAGTGACACTTCTGATGCTGTTTCAATCCATGTTCAGCCTGATAGTTGGGGATGGGGATAAACATTTAAAAATGATCGAAAATGACTAATATTAGTATCGAATCCATAGTTTTAAGAGTAGCTGAGATTAACAGTGACAATTCTGATGCCGTGTGCCGCAGCACGGTGGAGGGGTAGGAGGAGCTATATATAATAATGATCGAAAATGACCAATATTAGTGTCTAATCCATAGTTTTCGGGATCATTAAGATGAACAGTGACATTACCGATCCGGTTTAAATCCAAAACCAACCCCGCCACTTGGGGGAGGGGGAGAAAGAGATCTATAAAAATGATTGAAAATGGCCACTGTCAGTGTCGAGTTTATATTTTTCTTAGTCTCTTACAGTGGATGAACAGTGATACTTTCGATTCCGTTTAAATCTAAATTCAAACCCGCCACTTGGAGGACAGGGAGAAAGAGATATTTAAAAATCATCGATGACGATTAAATGACCGATATTAGTGCTGAATCCACATTTTTGAGGATATGGATATATATATATATATATATATATATATATATATATATATATATATATATATATATATATATATATATATATATATATATATATATATATATATATAACATATATAGACCCTATGGTCAAAATGACCGATATTAGTGTTGAATCTATAGTTTTTGCGGTCATACAAATAAATGTTTTAGAATTTTTTAATGAAAATCACACTTCATAATATTTTCAACATTACTTGTGTAACTAAATAATTTATTTAGAAGCCATATATTAGAAAATGATGAACATTCTATCAGTAAAAATATTTTTATATAAAAAGTGTAAAACAGAAGAAGAAACTTGCGTATGAAAGATGGAGATAGTTTTGTATCTGGTAACTTCAAATGGGAAAGCCATGTGACATTTTGCCCAGTCTTATGTTACCAACATATATAACTTAAGAAATTGATACAGAACATTTAATATCTTAATATTAGATAATATCACAAAATTCTTAATATTCATTACGAATCAACAAGTGCAATTCCTAGATTAATATTTACATTACTAATTGTTTATGCGTAGATTAGATATAAAATATTTAAAGAAGGATTGTCGATAAATTATCTAGCAAATGTGATAACTGTTACAGGCGTACCATAACTAGATTTTGGAAGTATTGATTTGCTATCCCTAGAAAGATAATCCACTTTTCATCTAAAAAAAAAAAAAATCTGTTTGGTTGCTGACTTAAATGCAATAATTTTCTTGAGAAAGTGTTTAAATTCGAATATTAAATTACAAGCTATATTTCTTATATAGAAAAATTAATATGTAAATTAGTAACAAAAATATCGGTCTGCTGAAAAAGACGAAAGGAAAATATTCCCCATTTTAACCATAATTATTCTTAGATTGTCATCACCTACCATTCTGAGTTGAATTAGTTTTCTAATATTGCAACCAACGTATTATAGGGAGCTAGCTTGTTTACCAGCGGGGGCTGAGGTAAAGGGGGAAAAATTTCAACAATTTTTCTGCCTGACTCTTGCAATATTCCCTTCTATAGTTAGCGTTGCCAGAGTTAAAAATTTGTCACATGAATGTCATTCTGAAGAGAGTGTAAGTTGGTTATTTGTTGTGTGCTGTTGTGGTTGCGGTTTTGTTGCTTATTAATTTGACAATGGCTTCACAGCGTAAGAGAGGGCAAACTGTACACAGCGAAGCTAGAGAAATAATAAGGAAGGCCATAGTGCAGTGCGACGAAGAAGCGAGGGAGAAAAAACTGAAGCATTTGTTATCACAGCCTAATTTGCGTGTGTCCACGTATACAGGGATCTTCGATAGGGATTGCATAAACTCTTTGAATTAAGTGAGTATTAGCTGAATTTTTTGACAACGCACTGGCAACCTTGCCCAGGATCGTGGAATGACCGTTTCTTGGCGACGGGGTGGGTAACCTGCCAATCAACTCTGAATTCCTCAGCCTCGCATTAAAGCTAGCTCCCTATAATACATCAAGCCCTTAACGCTTAGAATTGAGAATAGTCAGACTTAGCATTCTACAGTGATAGGAATTCTACTTCGAGATCACAGTACAGGACCCTTCAGCCGTCATATGAAGTAAGAGGTAATTCTTCGTTATTTTAAAACTATCATTAAATTTTAAGTTTTTCAAGATTCATATATGACTTTAGCGTAAAGGGTGCATCCAATATAGCCTCCTTTTAGAAAGATCCTGGTCGAATCACTCTAAATAAATTCTTCAACATCAATGGTTTCATGGAACAGTTACTAGTATGCATCTTTCACATGGAATGATTCCAAAATTAAACTTTGAATCAGAGAACAACTTATATATTTTCTGAAAGGGTTTGTCGACCTTTCTATCTAATACCGTTTTTGTTGTATAGCGATCAATGTTAAAAACGGAAATTATGGCTGGTAGACTAATTGTGATAGAAGAAATGAAAGTTCAAAGGGCAAGATTCAAAAAGCTTAATTTCTCAACTGCTAATAAAGACAGCACATTCAAGTATTTAACTACAAAACTCTGACCACCTACAATGTGTACTTTTCGCATATAGTACTGTAACATCTCGGAAATAACATCTAGCATATTTTTAGATTGCTCGTAACATTAAGTTCTACTTAGGTTTGTCAGATACATTGTATATACTGAACTGTTTTGTGTTTAACAAATCTATTTTGCTGCCCTGTATGAAGGTTATACAGGACGCACATTTGGGGGTATGTTTAGTACAAGGGGTCCAGATGCACGTAAAAAACACAAAATTTACAGGAGAAATGAATGTTGCAAGTACTTAGACGTAACATAACGTAACCAAATCTAACCTAACCTAACATAAACTAACGTAAGCTAACCTGAACTAACCTAAACTAACGTAATATTAGTATAAATAAGCGAAATTCTATCATATATTGGAAAATTATGTGGGACTCCTACACTAATATAACATAAACTAAACTAACCTAACGTAACCTAAACTAGCCTAACCTAACTTAAACTAACCAACCCTACCCTAAACTAACCGAGTGTGAACAGAAATCACCAAAATTGTAACATTTTTTAGAGAAAAGAGCTGGACCCCTTCTGCTAAACATAGGCCCACATTTGTTCTGTAATTATTTAGAAGTACTGTTAGCTCACAGTTTTAACCCATACAAAAAGGGTATTGTTACTATGCTGGCTTCATGGAAGAAGTGTAACATTATACTCTCCGATTACTATGTTCTATTAACCGATCAACACCTCGAACTCGAATTCTGAAGTCGATACTTGAGAAAGTGCGAAACGACACATTCCCAAGCACCTCACGCCAGAATTTTCTAGCATTCACGTTTCCCCTAATGCATGATGCGAACTAGACGGAAATTTCCCATATCGTGGGAAAAATCAGACCACAATTTTGCTTGTAAGGAGAAAAGGAAAGATACCTGAGAAACGTGGGAATTTTCATATTCTAGAAGAACAACTATACTTCAGTTGCAGGTCAATAATATGTTTGATTGACGGTTGAGCAACGTTATTAAGATACTTTCTACTGTCTATGTTGTGTGTTAATTTGCTCAACAATTCCTAACACTGGTGACTTCAATTGCGATTCCAAGTTTAGAAAACTAGCTAAGCTGGTATTGTGTCTTCCATATTCCACCGCAGACGTTGAAGGGATATTTTCTGCTTTAAATTATATTAAAACACACAAAAGAAATAAAGAATTGGTAGTGACTCGCTAAGTTCAGTTTGTGTGGTTAGAACCTTATTTCAGACAGAAAATACTTACTGTACAACATATGTTACGAGATGACACCCAGACCTGTGGATGGCAGGCTGCTTCTTCTCTTACTGATCGTCAATTGGGACAATTGACGAAGCGGCTACCAGGCGGCAGCACGGTCTTCTTGCAATCCAGCAAGAATTCTCTTTCAGCTCTCATTCGTGTGGCAGCAGTGTTTCAGAACAGACAGACCGATAGCAACCGGCATCAGACAGAGGACTCAAGCCAGACGGAAACCACGAGGATAGCTTATCACCTGGAATTTTTGGAGACAAGTATATAACCTTTTCTATATATATCCTTTATGTACTCGGACCGCTCAGCTCCCAGTACTTTGTAACCTCAATAACAAGAGATTTTGTTTATATTAGTCTAACTTTCTCCCATCAGAATACTTGTTTTTACTACTGAGGCAAGTGCACCCTCGAATTCATTAGTATACGATGGTCACAGACCTTTACAAATTATGCGGTAGCAAGGAGTGCAAACATCATACAAGTTTCATTCGTAAGAGAATTGTCTTCTCATTATGTAAAGTAGCATAAAATTAATATTGTAATTTTATTTGTTTTATAATTAATTAGACATGTAATTATCATTTGTGCCTGTGGTAAATTTTTTATAACTTTGTATAGAGCTATTGGTGTATTTTTTAAAATCGATTTTCGGTGCGTTGGAATTTTTTAAGGAACAAGAATTTGGATCCGCTCAAGTTAACTTCTGCATAACTTGGTTGTGTAAATATGAAACACTTTCAACATTGAACAGTAGAAGAACTATAGTTTCACGCGTATTACCAATCACTATTTTGTTAATCGAAATGTTAACTGTACAGTTAGAAAAGTAAATTTAAGATCTTTTTAAATTTCAAAATAACTTACATGTTTAAGAATGTTTATAAGTTTGCTTCCAATTATTATTATTATTATTATTATTATTATTATTATTATTATTATTATTATTATTATTATTATTATTATTATTATTATTATTATTATTATTTTGACAATTGCATGTCTTATGTTAACAGTAGACAAATATGGCAACTTTAGCTCTATTCCAAGAATAGGTTTCCCAAATATGAGTTGACCCATTCCGCATTCCGGGTAAGTATTGGACAATAAACCTGTGCATTACGGAGGAGAGAGACTTGAGTATCAAGGAACATACCTATTACTAGAAAAGTTTGTAAAAACAGGAAATAAAAAGAAAAAGGAAACCTTTATAATACAATCTTAATCCTAACTATGTATAAAACTATATGAACTGACAAAATAAACGGATACTTCCGGTTGACGTGGAAAGTTGAAATTTGGCATGATGTGGCTTCGACTGACAGGACTAACTGAGAGGAAAATTGCCAAAAGTGAATATTTTTCATTTTTAAGGAGTGCAAAAGGAGGGATGAAGGAATTTCCTATGTTATTTAAATGGACCTTTCTTTGACTTATAATCCCATGTATACTTGGAATTGGAATAAAAGCTTGAAATTCTTTATCCTTGTACGTTTTCTTTAGTGTTACGTAAGTAAATCATTAAAAGTAAAAAATTCCAACTTTAGAGTGTTTTTATGGGGAACTGAAAAATCATCTCCATGTTATTTGTATGGGACACTTTTTACACCCTAAAATTATTGGGCACTTCCTGTAGGGCTACAATAATTAAATTTGACATGATTGTACCTTTTCTGGATTAACCGATAGGAAAACTGCCAAAAGTGAATACTTTTAGTTTATACGGGCTCTAAAGGGGAATGAAAAAATCCCATTTTATTTAAATGGACGTTTTCTTGGAATACAAAATATTATCTTTTCGATAATTTAAATACAAAAAGAAACTTGAAATTTGGTAAAATTGTGAGTTTAAGAGGTGCGAGGCCGCAGGCCGAGTAAACACAAGGGTCACGGGACGAATTACTCAGCTGGTCAAATTTAGGAAATTTTTAAGGGTAAATGCACGAAATTCGCTCTTGATGCAAAGGTTGACACATAAGAGACGAGAGCAAAATGGGGAGGGGGCGAGTATGGAGCCCCCAGCTGACCAAAGGCTAGTTTAAATATAAAGCTAGATTTCTAAGCATTACGCAATTAGTTATATTCTTGTTGATATTTCTGTAAATCCGAGATCTATGATCTTAATTTTTACTGCGTTACTCAGGAGACTAGCATTTTTATAAAAAAAAAAATGAATTTCGCAAAAGTATTATCATCATCATTGTAAAGAGGGGACGCTTGGACTCAGTGGTAAAGCGTTCACCTCTTGTGCGAGAGGTCTCTGGTTCGTTCCCAGCTCGCACCAAGTGGATTTTGTGATGAACAAACTCCGTGTGTGGGGGGGTTTTCCTGGGGTTCTCCCTTTTACTTCCACTTTATTCATTCCACCACTGCACTTATTTCTCATCATCACCGTCTAGTTTAGCCTAGCCGGATAAATCTAGCGTGAGACGTAAAACTGAAAGATTTCATTTCATTTTTATCATTATAAACATAAAAAATGCATTTAGTTTTGGCATATTGCACTCAAAAAATGTTCAGGGTCATAATACTGAAATACAGAAAATTGACAAAATTTCGGTGCTGCTAAAGCTATCAAATTAAGTCATTTTAAAAATTATTTACAATGTCTTGTTTCTAAAGAATTTTCTGTGCAAAGAATAAAAGACAGAACAGACTCCATATACATACACGAGAAAAGAAAGCAGAAACACCAACTGTTTCCCTTACAATCACTGCAGATGGAAAGATTAGTCAGCTCAGTTGAACTTCAAAATTAGTATTTTTCCTGAGACTTACGATAAACATTGCGATTACCATAGTTGCAAAGTTGCATTTTAATTGTTGATATATTTTGTAACCAAAGTAACGTTTATTCATTATTCAAGAGGCGAAAGATTTAATTCCGGGATTTTAACCGTCCTAGTGAACAAAAATATTCCTCTAAGAAAAAGAGGTAGTCCGCGTCCCGCGTTATTGGCTGACGTTAAGCTAACTTAAACTGAATACACCTTCTGAAATGTCACTTTTGGGCAAGAAATGATATAAGATTCGGTTTTGTTTTCGAGAATACACGGCAGAAGTATTTAAATTGAGAAACACAGTTACCATATAAGTATGGTCCATTTCTCTCGGTGATGAAGTTATCATTTGGATTAAAGCTCCGTAGCGACAAGTTCCTCGGAGCCAACACACACACTTGCCCTAAAGGTGACGTACGAAAGAGAGGCTTCGGGGTGTTGTCTTAGAACAAAATTAAATTGAGTAATTCAATCCCCCTAATTTGACGAAATTCTGTCTACGCCACAGTTGGGTGTTATTTGCCACGACTCGATTTTGGTGCTGTTTGCCACGATTTTGCCATAGTATTTTGCATTCAGATTTGATCAGATCTCATTATTGTGAAAATTCTCAGACCTGAGTAAAAGGAAGTGTTGCCAGGGACCTTTGTTTATAATCCTCTGGAATAAGTGGTCTCGCCTTTTAGTGGGAGGATCCGGAACCCAGTCATTTCAAATTGATGTAAAAGTTTATATTTTTTCTTCATATTAAAGTTTTAGCTCCAAATGACATTTTCAGTCCGAGTGGACAATGGTCATCCCTCGGGAGTGCTCTCTGGGTATAGGGTTCTACGGCATCCTTTTCGGAGAAGGCAAAATATTGATGTTCTTATAGCTTTCGAAATTGTCGTCTATTTTAAAGACAATTTTGGCTTCATATTAAAGTTTTGACTCCGAATGACAGTTTCAGTCCGAGTGGACAATGGTCATTCTTCGGGGGTGCTCTCTAGGTATAAGGGGCTACGGCCCCCTTTTCGGAGAAAGCAAAAATATTGATATTCTTGTAGCTTTTTAAATTTTCGTCTATTTTAAAGACATTTTTGGCTTTATATTAAAGTTTTGGTTCCAAATGACAATTCCAGCAATGATTGCACGTGGTATGGACAAGGCGAAAATGACAAACTATCTTAACCTTCATCAACACCAGTGTTGGTTGTGGCACAATCTCTATTCGCTCTTGCAAAATAAGTACAATGGGCTTTCCCTGAAGCATTTAGTGATGATAAGTTTATTGTCAATCCAGGAGGGCTCCACATTGAAATGGCTTTGTGCACAACCATGGGAGACTTGTTAAGCGGTTCTGGATTGGTTGAACCCTTGCACAGGTAGGAGTAACAATGTCAGAGGCCAAAGCCGTATCCTTTCTGAGAGTAAGTGATCCAATGAGTACACAGTATGCCCACCAAGTTAACTGTCGCAGCCAGTGGCGTATTTAGGGGGGTGGCTTCCGGGCTTAAGCCCCCCCCGAAATCTTACTTACTATAGTAAAGTAAATGAAATATCTTGCAGAATTTTCGCATTTCCAGGCAAAGCCCCCCCGAAAGTTAGCAAAGCCCCTCCCGAAACAAAATCGTAAATACGCCACTGGTCGCAGCCTTTGACATCCTTTTGAAGAAGGCTTATGAAAACCATGGCTTATGAAGGCGACATTGTCATAGAGGAGTGGTTTGCTGATGCTCCTAGAGACACTTCTGGCTACTTGTTCATAAGTACAAACTACTTATATTCATGTTCATAAAGTCACACCGAGAACGAAAATTGGATCTCATGATTGCTACCTTGAGACAACTGGTTCCTCTCTTCTTTGCCCTAGATCATCACAATTACGCCCGGTGGGTTCCAGTTTTTATTAGAGACTTGGAATCTCTGCCACCATCAACTGAGGAAGAGTTTCGTAGAGGACTTTAGTTATATCCAGAAGCAATCGTCGGTTTTCTTCAATTCCAATTTATCAAGCACACGAACAGATGAATAAGAAAGTTAAAGAAGTAGGTGGAATCATAGGTGTTACAGAAATCCCGACAATGCTCGAACGCTGCATTCTGACAGGACCGGAAATTTGTCGCATTCTACATGATTTCACTTCTGGAAGCAGTAAGAACGATGAAGAAAAACTGCGTTATCACGAAGGATTTGGATACCAGAGACGTTTCCAAAGTCATGTAACCGACCTAGTAGAAACCATAATTAACACAGGGAACCCCTTCGAGGAACACACTGCAGATCTGGCATCGTTAGACAATATTGTGTGTCTCGGTACCTTACTAACAGAATCTATCCGTGTGTTGGAAAGGACAGGGCAAGAGCAGTACTTCAAATATGAGGAGGAGATCCTCCATAAGAGAGAGAGGTTCTTCAAGACTCCTATTAGGAAAAATAATCTGCTACTTTTCCATGACCGAAAACGTACTACAACAAAACCTGCATCTAAAAGAAAACTAGAGCAATATAAGCAACAGAACAACCTGTATGGACAGGCATTTATTTCATTGGAAGTTCGCGGAGCAACTTGGAACAATTTTTCCGCCATGAACCTTGTTCATGTCCACCATTACTTTCCACTGAGGGTGTTTTCCACACTTGTAAAATGTCAAATTTGCTAACATGTCTTTTGGAAACAATTCCCACGTATAACGTAACTGAAGATGAGGATTTAATGGCACCAGATACTTCTGACTTCATTGTAAATGATATTGGAGCTCTTAGGCATGGACTTCCTGGAACACAATGTAGGAACTGGCATTCACATGGGAGAATGCAATCATGAGGAGGCAGATACGCGAATTGTCGTACATGCTCTTCATTCCCTGCAGACATCTTTAGTGGGATTGATTCACACTGGAGACAAATATGTGATAGTAATTCTTGTGAGTAATTTTCACCACATACTAAATGTCAACCCAGAAGCAGAAATATGGATGACATTTAAAGCTGGAAAACATACAAGAATGATATCCATTAACCATCTTACGGCAACATTAGGAGACACAAAGTGCAAAGCATTGGCTCTGTTTCATTCTTTGACTGGGTCAGACAACACATCTAGTTTTAAGTTTAAGGGAGAACGATGTTTAAAAAACAGCGGAGACCATACAAAATGTACAAGCAGATTTTGCAAGTCTTACTAGTATTCCATTTGAAATAACTGTGTTGGAAGATGCTGCCAACATACTTGTGTGCAGAATGTACTGCAAAGACGAAAGCAATGGCAATGTTGATTACCTACAAATGAAGATGTTCTGTCACAGCACTCGAGATGTTGAGAGAATACCGTCACAAGCGAAGCTGCAAAGCTACACCTGAAAAGGAGCATCTTCCAAGCAAGCATATGACTTTCAGCCCACAAACAGGTGATGCTTGTTCCAGACACCTGCATGTATGGATGGATCAAGGTAGACAACAAGCTTATCCCAGTGTGGTGAAAATTACCTGTGGCGAAGGAACTGTTTAAACTTTATTTTATATGCACCTGAAAAATTACAGGTTCATCATACAAATAAAGGATGCCAAATTGGAATGTACACACTCGTGGAAGTGCAAATGTGCCGTTTAGGAAATGAAATTTTGTGACAATCTGGATTTGAATTGCGACCAATGACATAGTAAGAGGTAAGAAATTATTTGATGAAACGGAAATAAACAATTTCATTCATTTATACATTTCGTTTATTAATTCAATACGTGTGACCGCATGCATATTGAAAGATATTGTGTATTTTGTAGGAGTGACACTCTTAAATAAATCTAAAACTATGTAATCTAAATGTTTTACCATGAATATTTACCTACTTTAGGGGGACTTCTTGTGTAACATAAACCATAGTAATTAGCTTATCAGTATTGCCAACTCAGCAGAAAATTATATGAAGAACTAACAGAAAACAGTAAAATAACTAGAAAAAAGTCTCTTATGTATATCTCCTCATAGATCATGTCATGAAGATTATTTTCTAATTTGTTCGAACTCGACATCTCAAGTAGTTTCCGAGATACAGAAAAATGTCGGAAAAGTTGGCAATACTGCTCTCCTTCAGTTATGCATTCGTGGAGGTTCCTTTCTGTTTGGGACCTTATGTTAGCAGAGTACTGTATGGATCAGTGTTGGGCAAAATCAATTGAAATCAATTGCAATTGATCAATCAATTGAAAGTAATTGCTCTGAAAATCAATTGCAATTGATTTCAATTGCAATTGATTTCAATTTGTAATTGACAATTAATTTCAATTGCAATTGAATTCAATCATAAAATTTGCAATTGAATTTTCGTCAATTGTTAATTGTTAATTGGTCACCAGGCAATTGAAACTTTTAATTGTTAATTGTCAATTGCAAAGGGTGCAATTGAAACATTTAATTGTTAATTGCAATTGACAATTGAAACTTGTAATTGTTAATTGTAATTGTTAATTGCAATTGAAATCAGCAATTAAAACTGAAGATAAGAAGATGTGCATGTATTGTGTTGTCCACTTGTTACTGTTTTACATATTTCAAATAAGGTACTTATAAGAAATGCTGGATACTTACCATCCCTTCCTCCCCCCCTTGGAAGAAAGCCGGGAAACTATTTTTTAATGGTTCTATCCCCCTCGAAAGAACTCTATATGCCCGTCATGCATACAATAGGAATGGGCACCAGCGAGTTCGAGCGAGTTTTCTTTAAAACTCGACTCGACTCGAAGCAGACATCTTTGAGCTCGACTTGAGATCTCGGCTCGAAACATTTCCCCCAACTCGACTCGAATTTGGATCGAGTTTCCAGTCGAGTCGAGCCAATTCGAGCTAAATCCTTTGTGTGGTTCCAAGTACTACTATCTTCAAGTATCCTACATAGACAATATAATTATCAATGATACTACTACTACTACTATAATTAATTATCATTATAACACCGTGTACCTGTATAAACATGGAATATAGGCGGTTTGTATCGGAATACTAAAAATTAGTTGACTGTCGATCTCGGTCGTCAGGAAATCTACAGGAGGCAAGGACATCGGTCACGAGGTTCTTGGTTTGAGTTCAAGAGGAGCAAGTATTCGGGCTCGAGCCAAAAATTATTAAAAGTTATGGGACTCCAGCCAAACATGTTGAAAACTGCTCGACCCGGGTTTAGGGTTGTCAACAGCTCAAGCGGCTCGCTCACAGCTTATTCACTTATCGAGCCGAACCGAGAAGTGAGCCGAGCCAACAGCTCATCCAACCGAGCAAGCTCGAGCCGATGGCTCACACGAGCCGAGCCGAACCGAGCTGATTGCTTACCCCAACCGAGCTGGTTCGAGCCATCGGCTCAGTTAAGCTGACTCGAACCTAGCCTATGGACTCGTTTCAACGGAGCTGGTTCGAGCCATTGGCTCCAATCGAGCCGAGTCGATGACTCGTCTTTACCGAGCCGGTTCAAGCCATTGGCTCAATTGAGCCCAGTCGATGGGTAATCCCAACCAAGCCAGCTCAAGCTGTACGCTCAGTTGAACCAAGCCGAGTCGGTTGACATCACTATTCCGGTTGAGCTTCTACTTTGGCTAAAAAATTGGACCGTGCAGTTCTCAGCCTTGATGGTAAGAACTACAAAAAATGATATGAAATCTTTAGTTTACGTCCCACGCTTATGCCGGTTAGGCTAAACGAGACGGTGATGATAGGAAATGAATGAAATGAAGAAAGTGGGAGGAAACGGGAGAACCCCGAGAAAATCCACGAGCACGGTGTTTGTCCACCTCAAAGTACAAACTGCGCGAGCTGGGATCGAACCAGGGACCTCAAGCACCGGAGGTGAACGCTCTACCACTGACCCACCGCGCCAACTGGTAAGAACTACAGTATATACTTATATTGGTGCTCACGGAGTCATTAACTTGTTCCGCCACCAACGAATTTCAAGGTAATTTGTTTTGCATCTTTTGTGCGTGTTTTGTGTCGCTTTATGCGCCTATTCCCACATTTTGTGCATCACCCGAAGTGGGTCAAAATGGGCCAACAAATATGGCGGAACAAGTTACGCCACAAATGAATTTCAAGACCGTTTCCTTCACATCGTTTTGTGCCGTTTTGTGCGTCTACTTCCGTTTTGTACGTCGTGGGAAGTGGGTTAAAATGAGTCCCCAAGGTGGGACGAAAACGATCAAGAGTTCCGCTACTATGAAATCTCGAGGTCGTTAATTTCACATCGGGTACCCTTTTGTACGTCTATTTCGACGTTTTGTGCGTCACTGAAAGACGGTCAAAATGGGCCTCAAAGGTGGGACGAAAATGACCCACTGCTCCGCCACTACCGAATTTCGAGGTTCTTCCTTTCGCATCAACTAGTGAATGTTTCGTGCCGTTTCGTGCCCTTATTTCCACGTTTAGTGCGTCACCGGAAGTGGGTCAAAATGGGCTTCCAAGATGGGACGAAAATGACCGAGAATTCCGCTACTATCGAATTTCGAGGTTGTTAATTTCACATCGCGTACCCTTTTGTGTGCCTATTTCGACGTTTTGTGCGTCACTGGAAGACGGTCAAAATGGGCCTCAAAGGTGGGACGAAATTGACCTACTGCTCTGCCACTACCGAATTTTGAGGTTCTTCCTTTTGCATCGACTAGTGAATGTTTCGTGCCGTTATGTGTCCTTATTTCCACGTTTAGTGCGTCACCGGAAGTGGGTCAAAATGGGCTTCCAAGATGGGACGAAAATGACCGAGAGTTCCGCTACTATCGAATTTCGAGGTTGTTAATTTCATATCGCGTACCCTTTTGTGCGCCTATTTCGACGATTTGTGCGTCACTGGAAGACGGTCAAAATGGGCCTCGAAGGTGGGATGAAAATGACCCACTGCTCCGCCACTACCGAATTTCGAGGTTCTTCCTTTCGCATCAACTAGTGAATGTTTCGTGCCGTTTCGTGCCCTTATTTCCACGTTTTGTGCGTCACCGGAAGTGGGTCAAAATGGGCTTCCAAAATGGGACGAAAATGACCAAGAGTTCCGCTACTATCGAATTTCGAGGTCGTTAATTTCACATTGCATACCCTTTTGTGCGCGTATTTCGACGTTTTGTGCCTCACTGGAAGACGGTCAAAATGGGCCTCGAAGGTGGGACGAAAATGACCCACTGCTTCACCACTATACCTACCAAATTTCGTGGTCCTTCCTTTCGCGTCGACTAGTGAATGTTTCGTGCCGTTTCGTGCCCTTATTTTCACGTTTTGCGCGTCACCAGAAGTGTGTGAAAATGGACCTCCAAAGTGTGACCAAAATGACCCATTGTTCCGACACTATCGAATTTCTAGGTCGTTTCTTTCGCATCGTTTAGTGATTATTTTTTAAAAAGTTTTCTGTGCCTACTTCCTCGTCTTGTGCGTCACCGGAAGTGAGTTAAACGGGCCTTTAAAGTGGGAGTTAAATGGCTCACTATTCCGCCACTATCGAATTTCGGGGTTGGTTCTTTCGCATCGTTTAGTGTGTATTTTGTACCGTTCTGTTCGCCTACTTCCACGTTTTGAGCATCACGAGAAATGCGTCAAAATGGTCCATCAATGTGTGAGAAAATAGAGCCATTGTTCCACCACTATCGAATTTGGGGCGTCGTTTCTTTCGCATCGTATAGTGCCTGCTTTGTACCGTTTTGTGCTCCTATTTCCACTTTAGTGCTTCTATTTCCACTTTAGTGCGACAACAGAAATGGGTCAAAATGGCCTACAAGTATAGCGGAATAACTTAATGCTGTTCCGTCACCATCAAATGAGGTCGTTTCCTTCACATTTTTTATACGTGATTTGTGTCACTTTGTGCATCAGTGGAAGAGGGTCAAAATCGACCTTGAAAGTGGAATGAATATGTCATTCTCTGTCATATTTGTAGGTCGCCTTTGACCCACTTTCGTTGGCCTACAAAACGTGAAAGTATGCCCAGAAACGGTATAAATATGCACTTAACAATGCGAAAAAAGCGACCTTGAAATTCGATACTGGTGGGAGAGTGGATCAGTTTTCTTCCCACATTGAATGCCCATTTTGACCCACTACCATTGATTCACAAAACGTGAAAATAGGCTTACAAAATAGTGGAAAACTCGCACAAGACGATGTGAAGGAAACGACCTCGAAATCGTTCTTGACGGAACAGCATGAACTTGTTCCGCCATATTTGTAGGATAACATTGACCCATTTCCGGTGACGCAGAAAACAAGGAAATAGGCGCACAAAACGACACAAAAATGGAAATTTAGCTTAATTACATGGAAATCTTAAGTTTGTAAGCTTAATTATATGGAAAATTTTATACATTTTCCCTCTACGTTGGTCTACTTTACGTTGATTTGGGACTTTTAAATTTTATTCATTTTTCCACTGAAAAGTATGTATAATTCAACAAGTTGATTTGATTTTGAGTTGATTTTGGGGTTTAACGTCCCGGTCAGCAGCGAGGCTATATGAGACATGGACCTACTGATTAACGTGGAATCCGAACCACATGAGCTCCCGCCGGAAATCGAACCAGGGTCTCCCACGCCAAAGGCGCGTACGCTAACCGCTTAGCCACGGAAGAGCTCTATAATTCAACAAGGAAGTAATTATTAGTTATAATTATAATAATTATCTATATAATTGAATTCATTATAATTTGGTCCATAACAAACACTTTACCATTTCGTACTAGCTGTTATGCCCGTTCTTCGCACGGATCAGATAAAATATCGATGTAAACAAACTGAACAACGGGAGAACAATTAAGAAACATTTCTAACATTGGACATATTTTGTGTGAATATATATCCAACAACGTACATGTGTTTTCATTGGGAAGGCCGATGGGGGCTGAATTTGAACGTAAACACTATGGGGGTGTCACTATACGTCTGAGCAACCCCGATAAATATGGATTCGACACAAATTCTACTACTTTTACATGTCCCGGTGAACGCCCCCTCAGACCCCTTGGTTCGTATTGTGAAAAAATCTCCTCTGGCCCCCACCAACCTCCAACTAATACCGCGAAAACTATGAATGTGACACTAACATCTGCCATTTTCTACTACTTTTTACATATGCCGGTTAAAGTCCCTATAATCCTCTGGTTCCAATTCTTAAAAAAAAAAAAAAAAAAAAAAAAAAAAAAAAAAAAAACAATGCCTCTGGCTCGCAGCCGATGGGGGCTGTATTTGGAAGTCAACGCCTGTGGAAGTATCACCATTCATCTCAGCGACAGCGAAAACTATGGATTTGACACTAATATCGGTCACTTTCCATTATTTTCACATGTCTCGCAATTCCCCACCCCCGGTGACTCCTGGCCCGCATGCAATGGTGGCTAAATTTGAAAATCATCGCTAATGAAAGTATCACCATTGATCTCAGCCACCGCGAAAACTATGAAATCGACACTGATATCGGTCATTTTCTACTACTTTTACATGTCCCGGTAAACGCCCCCCTGAGACCCCCTGGTTCGATTTTTTTCGAAAAAGCTTTGCCTTGGTGTGGGACCTGGACCAAGGTATCTTTGACCGAAATTTGGTAACTCTCGGTCGACTTGTCTGGTCCCCAGGCCGGTCCCGGTAAACGTCCCCTGGAGACACCCTAGTAAAGAATTAAAAAGAAAACTCTTCGTCTTGGTCTGGGGCCTAGACCAAGCTACCCGTGACCAAATTTTGAAAAGTTTCGGTCCACTCGTCTCGTCCACAGGCCGCATAAAGATAGACAGACAGACACACGAACAAACTCTATTTTATTTATATTAGAAAGGTCAGATCCGCCGTTATTGTATTAGTGCGGTGCTTGAGCGATTGATTGTAGAAATTCAAACTCCGATGAGTGATAATTTTTTAGGCTTGTTTTATCACAAGTTTAAACTCTCTAGTCAGTAGAGAAGAGGGCGTGAATCATGGGTCAGAGTTGATGACAATGGGTTTTGGTGGGTCTGTGGGTCACAGTGGGTAAGAGTGGTTTATGTTGGGTGATGGGTCAGAGTGGGTCACGGTGGGTCGTGGGTCACGACGGGTGGTGAGTCAATTGGTCGTGGCTAAAGTTTTCATTGCCCCACGCCCTCTCTGAACTACAGTGTTGAAAATTAATCAGTGAAAATCAATTGCAATTGATCAATCAATTGAAAGTAATTGCTGTGGAAATCAATTGCAATTGAATCAATTGCCAATTAATTTCAATTGCAATTGAATTACAGAATTCAATTGCAATTACTTTCCACTGCAATTACTTTCAATCAATTGATCAATTGCAATTGATTCTCCTTTTTTAATGGCCAACTGCAATTAACAATTAACCATTACTTATTTCAATTGTTAATTGCAATTAACAATTAAATTTACAGATTAATTGTTAATTGTTAATTCAATTGAAATTTGCCCAACACTGGTATGGATCCATACTTCAGACGTACTTGCCCAGCAATACACACATAGTGCCTTTTACATTTATTACATATGCGATTGTTTTATCCGAGAAACTACCCGGTGGGTTATGGTGCCACACAGAGCCCCCTAGCTGGCGTACAAGTGTCCACTCGAACTGAAATTGTTCTTAATACATATATCTTCAAATTAAAGAAAAGTATAAAACTTACATGAAGTTGAAATAAACATGTATTCTTTATGGAGCCGGCCCCTTAATATTTGGGACGAGAGAGGTCTCATTCGACTTGCTGTTGAAAGAAAACATTAAGCTTTAAACAAAGGAACGTAAAGCATCATTAATATCACAATAAGTTAGTAAAGTGATGCATCTGTTTTTGTGTGATGTGTTAGAATTGTATTTCCTCTTTTAACGGAGTTCTTAATATCACCTCCTGTTATACTATGTTCTGTTTTCCTTTATGTTACGCAACTAAAAACCTGGGTTTTATGTACTTAAGAAAAATGAAATGAAATATTTCAGTTTTACGTCCCACGATTATGCCGTGTATGCTAAAGAATGTGGTAAAGATGTGAATGAATGAGAAATAATGCAATGAAGGAAGGGAAGAGAAGAACCCGAAAAAGCTAACGCACACAATGTTTGTCCACCACAAAGCCATTTCCCGCGAGCTGGAATCGAAACAGAGACTCCAGAGGCGAACGCTTTGCCACTGAGCTACTTCCGCCTCTATAGGCCTACACTTAAAGAATGCACATAGCTGTGTAATAGTTCAGGCGGTCGGAACAGTAGGAAACGTTACAAAATGAATACTGCAACACAAGTACATGTTAACTTACAAAGCTAAAAAATTGATATCATATAGTCATTCTGCTAATTGAAACACGCTTCTAACATCCGCAGCAGCCTTTTGTAAAGATAACACACAAGAAGTAGAATTTATGAGCCCAGAACCATGAGATAAAGTAACGACTATATTACATTTTGTTCATATTTCTAGGCGGCTGATATTAGAACCTTGTCCTCTTCTTTCTATACAAACTACATGTCGTCCGTTAAGAAAAATATATATTTGAAATAAAATATGCTAAATAAGTGAAATTTATGTATAAGGTAATCAAGAAAGTTCAGTAGCTTTTTCACTCACAACCTTCGAACATTAATATGTCACCTAAAACGTACCTGGAAGATCAAAAATAGTACCCATCATCATCGATGACCTTTTGCCAACGTTCTGGAAGGTCATGCATTCCATCGCAGTACAATTTGGTGGGCCGTGAAGCGAAGAAGGTATCAAGTGCATTTTGCACCTCTATTTGGGATTTGAACTGGTATCCTCTAACGTGATTATCCAGGGAATAGAACAGGTGATAATCGGATAGTGCAATGTCCGGGGAATATAAGGAATGCAATAGTGTTTCCCATCCAAGGCGCAGAATGTTGTCTCAGGACATCCTAGCCATGTAGGGCTTAGCGTTGTCCTGTAACAGGAGGACCCCTTTGCAATTCAGAAGTGCTAGCTCCAGAGTTTTGAATTTTTCTTCAACACGGCTCAACTGTTGACAGAACAATGTTGTATTGATGCTCTTACCAGCTGGTAGCAGTTTTCGATGCATGATGCTGCGAGCAGTCCACCAAACACACAGAAGGGCCTTCTTCTGGTGCAATGATAGTTTCAGCTGTCTCGGAACTGGTTCATGGGATGCTAATCAATGATGACGGCGCCGTGAAGCCTCGTACAGGACCCATTTCGCATCACATGTCAACACCCTGTCCATAAATGGCTCCTTTCTCAGGCGAGACAATAAAGAAACACAGGTGTCTTCTCGCGTTGCCTTCCGGCCCGAGTCAAATCATGTGGAACCCATCGACCCAATTTGTAGCGCTTTCAAAGGTGATGGAAGTGCTGCCGAATGGCTTCTCCATTCACACTGCATTGTAGTCCGAGTTGCTCACATGTCTGGCCACCGTTTGCATCAATCGCTGCTTGATGATCTTCATTTTGTACATGTGTTGGACTTCCGGCACGTGGTGCGTCTTCGAGTGTTTCGTCACCGTCCTTAAACTTCTTGTTAAACCATTCTGCACTGTCTGCGTAGTCACGACACCCTCACAAAAAGACTTGCATATCTTCCGCCCCGCTGCAGCGGTGTTTGACCCCAGTTTGAACTCGTACAGCATGCACGCCTTTATGACGCTTCTTGGAGGTTCCATGTTCACTCTGTCCTTACTTAAGTTCACGGTGTAACTGAACTGAAACAACCATATAGTATGTTCAAGGGCGCCAACCCTGGGGGTCCCCCCATAGCTCATGTGGCCCCCTATTGTATTTATGAATATACAATATTTGGCAGAATTTGAATGCAATTTGTCTTAAAATCCTCATATATATACCTTCTGCATCTGAATACCCCCTCTCTTCAAATTTACAGAGAAATCGACGCCCTTAAGTATGTTGGATATACTCACACCAATAACTGATTTTCGCCTTATCTCCATTCGCATTCAACTCACGGTGTGAGGGCCAATTGAGCACAGACCTCCACAAAAAGCGACAGAACCTTTTTTGTTTATCTTTATACAAAGCTCAAGCTTCTAGGACAGTTTCTCAGGCAGGTCACCATATACTCTAAAATAATGAAGTATTGACTGTATCCTATCATCAAGTTTTATATACATTAGTTTCTATTTTTGTCAGTAATGATCTGCATTTCCATCATGAAAATTACGTATAGCATGTTTCTGCAGTAAATATACTAGGTATTTTAAGCTGAATACTTTTGAGCAATAGTAGATGAAATACTAAATCGTCTATTCTTGCAGCTGATATCGTTATTAATTATGTAATATGAAGGAAGTTCATTCTCAGAAGCAAATTTATGCTCTATTGATAACAGTGCTAGATGGTTTTGTTTCTCTTGGCTCAAAGAACTAACGCTAATGCTTCTACGTAGTAAAAAGTGCCCACCTTTGGAATATATATATATATATATATATATATATATATATATATATATATATATATATATATATATATATATATATATACTAATTTGAGGATTCTGAATCCAACAGACTTACTTTTAAACATATCATCCATGTCATCACGAGAAAAATGGCCTGGAAATTGAGTTCTTTGAGCTCAAGCCGTTTCTGATTTAATGATAATTTACTAACTCTCTCTCTCACATGAAAGAGTCGCTAGCACGGTAATGAAAATTCTGAGTGTATTGTAAAGATCAGAAAACAAATATTGTAACTTCAATTTATAAATTTCATTGAGATGAAGAAATGAAAGCCCTTTATTTTCTGTAACTTGGTCAAATCTGAGAAAGTAGCTGCATATACACTGACTTATGCATTTGTTTCTCTTTGACAAGCTTATCATTCAAATCATTAGAATAGGTTGTAATTACTTTTTTCATTGCTCACTATCATGCAAATTGTTTATTCTGAGAATGACTTCAAAATTTATATTTTTCATTTCTGGACACCGAGAATCCGAGATACGATCTTGTGTATGATTACATGAAATATATATATATATATATATATATATATATATATATATATATATATATATATATATATATATAGATAGATAGATAGATAGATAGATAGATAGATAGATAGATAGATAGATAGATATAGATAGATAGATAGATAGATAGATAGATAGATAGATAGATAGATAGATAGATAGATAGATAGATAGATAGATAGATAGATAGATAGATAGATAGATAGATAGATAGATAGATATGTTACTCTTTAGTTTCTTCTGGAATTGTTTCAGATTCTTACACTACTCCGATCAGATTTATGAAAGAAAATCTTCCTTTCCTTTCCACTTTCTTGAAAATTAAAGAAAAAATGAATATACCTCAATACAACATAAGATTTTTTAGCTCTGCTTAAGTATTCAGAGCAGGAGTGCCGTTTACGGAGGGTAAATTGTTCCTTGAGAAACATATGTTTTTTCAATAAGTGATATACTAATATATTAATTTAAAAGAAGTCAAACTCTTATGTCAGTGAACTACGCGTATCTTGCTACCCCCATCCCTGTTGCAAAATCTGAAAACACGCTACTGATTGTGACTGTGTACCTCTTATATCCTTGTCTATGGAATCTTAAGAGCTTTAATGTTGCCCATTTTAGTATCAAATGAATTATCTTTCGATTGCATGATTTAACTTTCAAACATTCAAGAGATGTTCGAATTTGAAAGAATATAATTTGCCCGTTTACTTGTGTATCCCATCACGGCACAAACTGCATTAGATCTATGTATTTCGTTACTTCTGGTAGTTTTTGTACTATAGGTTTCATTGTCTCAATTGATGTGCACTTGATCATTATTTCAGAAAGGGTATGAAAAAAAAGATATTGTTAACCAGTGTATCTTCATAATAATACTACCCAGATATCGAAACTAGTAACCAATTCTATTTTCTCTCATCCTACTTCTATATTTGATACCGACTACTTCGTTCCAATCACCATAACTTTGCCTTTCTAACATTTATTTTCATCCCATATTCTTCAAAGCACCTGCTGAAGTTTTCTAACATCTTACTGATTTTTTTTTCAGATTCCGCCACAAGCGTCATGTCATCTGCAAATCGTATACACCTAATCATTCTACTTCCTGCCGTCTTCACTCCGTAGGTTCTTTTTCACTATCTATTTAGATAGATATTAAATAATTTGGCACGAGACAACATCCCTGTCAAATTGCACTCCCCTCTTTAATTTTTCCGCTATTACTTGTTGAATCATATATAAGTTTCTCATGAATCTTCGTTCTTTCCATTTTAATCCAACCTTCTTTAGAACTCCCAACAACGAGTTCCCGTTTACACAGTCAAAAGCCTTTTTTAAATCAATAAATAAACATACACATCTTTCCCTGTTTCTATATTTTTTTCACTGAATACCCTTAATAATCCAATTACATCTCTTATGCCATTTTCTCTCCTAAGCCCGAACTGTTCTACTTCTACTTTTTCATTTGTTTCTCCAACAACCTTCTGCTCAGTATTCGAAACATAGTTTTTGCTGCCTGTGATATGAGATTTCTTTGCCACTGGTATCGTGATTGCCTTTAGAAAATCTTTTGGCCACTCTCCTGTTTCATATAGTTCATTGCTGTGTCGGAACAATTCTTTCTTCTCCTTGTCCCCTATATTCTTAATGAATTTGCTTGGTATATTATCTATCTCGATTGCCTCTCAATTCCTAATCTCGGATATAGCTTTCTCAACTGATCTCGAAGAATAATTACTAAAGTTTTTATCATTCTCGCGTAGTACATTTTATACTTCAACATTACGGTTACACAATCTATCCCTACTCTCATAAGAACCCTCAATATATTCTTTCCATTTTCCTAAGATTTCATTTTCGCTGACTACCTTACGGTTCTTATTTACTACTGCCATCATAATACACCCTTGGTTTTTCGGTGAACAATAATTACAGTGTAGCTGACGTATTGAGATAAGCGTCAGAAATAGCCAACCATTTTGAGTAAATAATCTATTAATCATATGTTTGTATGTTCGAACCCTAAAAAGTTAATCATTTTTTTGCGCACATTTAATTCTTATTTGACTTCCAATGCTAAATTTCAAATCCTCGTTACTTCTTCCCCGTGTGCACGACCACCTGAAATTTTATTTTATGTATAGTTGACCTTTCTCTAAATCGTGTCCAAGTTTGGTCAAATTTCCAGTAAGTGCCAGCTGACCATTTGCTGGTAGCCAAATGCTAACTAGACATGTTCTAAAAATTAATTTCAAATGGTTCACTCGTTTTTGAGACAGACAACGTCGATGTCATTTTTATATTTTGCATATTGACGAAACGTATTTAACTTGCCTTTTTACAGAGGAATTTTTGAAGACGATGGAGCATGTGCTCTAGTTTTCTTTTCTTCTTAAATAACTTGTTCATATACCAAATTTCATTTCTCTAACATGCGTTTACGTGAGATACTCTATTTTTGGCATAACTTTTAAACTCCTCTTTTTTTGGTAAGGGCACGGTGCCTTAGTGGTAGAGTGCATACGTCTAGTGTTTGAGATCTCTAGTTCGATCCCCACCCAAGTAAGTTTGTAGTGGACAACATCCTGCTTGTAGGTTTTCTCGGGATACTCCCGTTTCCTCCCAGTTTCCCATTACACCAGTTCTTCCATTATCATTTACTTGCTTTAATCATCGTTTCCCTTAGCCTAAAGGGCATAATCGCGGGACGATAAACTGAAAGATTTTATTTTATTTCATTTTCTCTTCCCCTTACATGTTAATGAATGTAACATGATAAAAACTTGACTGGAGCCAACTGGTAACTACACATTTTAAAATTCATTTCACATCCATTTTTCATTCATTTTTCTGTGATGGCGAGACATAACAATCTCGATGCCATTTTTAAGTATTGTGAAAAAAGTGATAGAAATTTGTCTTTTTTCTCCTTAAAAGCGCAATTTCTAAAAACACTTGGACATATTCTCACTCGTTTTTAATAAGGAATTTACGCGACCAAGTTTTATCTCACTGACGTATCAATTTAAAAATTAGATACTACCAATAATTAAGTGTTAATTTCTTCCAATTTGTTCACTAGATCTTCTTGAGTTTTGTTCACTCTTATTTAAGGAGACAAAGCGAATAAAATATGGCCAACTTCACACTTACATACTCAATATCACAGAATCAAATCAGACCACTAGTAATAATTTGATTGTATAATTGCTGGTACTAATTTGAATTGATTCTGTGACATTTACTATGCAAGTGTGAAGTTCACCCTTCCACTTTAATTTAATCTCTCATTCTTCAAAGCATGATGAGATCTAGTGAACGAAATTATGACCTAATTATCAGTGGTATCTAATTCTTAAATTTTGAATCTGGAAGGCGGGTATTCCATATAGCCGAGATTCTGAACCTCTTATCATCGCCGGCAAAGGGATAGGGTGAAAAGGGTGAACATACTGTAAAATATGGACCGCAGTTGATTAAAAGACAGCTGTGTGGTCTGATGAGGACTGTTAATGCAAACTTTATTGTATCATAATACAATTTATACAAGTGAAAGCCATGGAGAAAGTAATGCAAAAGCATAACTGGAAATATTTGAAGATATATCAAAGAAGCTATACCGTTCGATGTATCCACATCAAATTTTTAACTTAAGTTCTTGCATATTGTTCTCTATAAGGAGTTTTGTGGAATTTTCTTTGTAGTTTAATGATAGTTTAATCTTGGCTGGTGAGTACCAGCCACCTTCGAACAAGTTTTTCTTTTTAAAAAAGAACTCAGGCGATTTTGTTCATATTTCTTAAACAAACATTTCATTAATAGCTCTGTTTGGAAAGAATAAGTATATGAAGTAAGATATTTTATAGGAATCGTTAGAAATGGCTCCGTCGTGGCTATATGGTTAGCAGACACATCTTTGGTTTCGAATCAAGGGAAGCTCGGTTTCGATTCTCTGTGGAAGCTCATGTGATTCGGATTCCATGTCTAATATATAAAGATAACCAAAATAGTTCTGTCGCTTTTTAGCCTACCACCTTCAAACATTGATATGTCTTGCTACTTTTACTTCCTCAATACATTCTGTCACTATTTTCAGAATTAATTTTCCCTTAAACACTTTCTAAACAGTTTTTCATTTTTTGTAGTTATCTTCGATATTAATTTCCTTTAAATCCAACTAATTTTCTTCGTTCTTCTCTACACTCATACTTCAGAAGCATGTATTTTAATTGTATATAATTTATGATGTTTTGGAGACTATATAAAGTGACTTCATTGTCAAAATGCGCTTTTCAATTTCCTAAATACTTCTCTAAAATGTTATTTTCACTAATAATACTAGCAACAAAGATACGCAAAAGATGAAAGGAAAAGTTCTCTTGAATAAATCTAATCAAAATATTCACAGAGGAGCATTTATTACAAGTAAGTACTGCTCTGCTATTATTAATTTTTTTACCCTTTTGCTCTTTCAATATTTTCAATAACACACTTTTACCCATCTATAGTTTATTACTAATCATTGTTCTAACTAGTTGAACTTAGTTGCACTTTTCTTTCTTTCTTTCCGCGGTTCCGGTTAGATTGTCAAAAAGTAGTGGTTTTAGTCGGTATTTTGATTGTTGTTTTTGCGAAAAACCATGTGTTGTCAGCGATGCAAGCAACGTTCACCCAGCACGTTGAAGAAAATATAGATCCACATCAGTAATTATACTCTTAAGCAGACAGCAGAAAATATCATAATAAACCTATCGTTTTGTGTGACGCGTGACAACGTGTTGACAATGTAACAGAACTGGCGGCGGTAAGTAGCCCGATAAGGAATCAGAACAGCTGCAATAGGATGAGGTATCGAGAGGATTACCCGTTGGATGTCCTCGTGGTTTATGGAAAACCATGCGTCTTCAAAACGATTCAAATCTTTCACTTTCATTTTCGGTCAGCTGTAGCTGGTGTAGTTTGAAGCTATGAAAGGTACAGTGCAACCATCGACCAGCGTGTTCAATCGGCTAGTGATCGGGAGAAGGCGCCGACTAAGGAAGCAGAGGAATATTGTGTCCAGCCAACAAATGTAGGACAGTAGCGCAAAAGAATGGCACGTGTTTTACTGCTGGAATATAGTCTTTGGTAGGACCTGGACTAAACTGGCCATAATATTGGGTTCAACTTCTCGTGAATATAGCGCTGGCTGGTTAAATATAATTCAATGCGTAGAAGGCACTACGAGGTACTGAATCCAATTGCACCCTATACCATAACACCCACTGCTGAATGGACGTGACGATGCAAAATGCAGCCGCCTCCAAGCCTAGTGCCATGATAGTGTCAGACCATGATGTTGCTCACACAGGCCATATTCGTCTGAAAAGATGATGTGCTATCATTCATCTCTACATGCGCGACGTTCGCGGTATCATTATGGTCTCCCATATCTATGCTGTGCAATTAGCAGAATCCACAGCAATGGAAGTCGTGCAGATATACCCCACTCCTCAGATTACTTAAACTTTTCTTGGGGGATACTGAACGCTGCCAGTATCTGGAATGTATATGTCTGATCCGCTAGAGCCATTGCACAGGTTGTCTGTTGTCGCAGTCGGTGATAAGTCGTGGTGGTTGGGACCCGGCGTGTTGCCAGATAGTGGCATCTAGTCCATATGCGCCACACCACGCCTCCTTCCGTCTAATACGGGTCCCAATGTTGCGGGAGAATGAATTACACTCGCGATACGCCATTATTAGTCAGCGATCAAAGGCAGAAAAGTGCTGGAGGGAAAAGCATTTTTAACGGTATGCACGCAAAGTGGCACCAACATTTGTCTTGCATTAACTATTGCTCATTGTCCGACCTCCTCTTGCTCCCATTAGATAAGATAAATTGTACTGTCATGCTAATTAATTCTTTATCCGTCCATGCTTTACGTATTCTGCAAATTTTGACTTTCTGTAAATCTTCTTCTTCGTTATGGACTTTTAATAGCAAGCAGTGTATTTACCATGTCATAATGATGAGTATTATTCTTCGATTTTTGTTAAATTTTGGTAAGAACAAGCCCTATTTTCAATGTATTATCTACTTACACTTATTCCTATTATGCATTCCGTTATGGTGTCTACAGTGGACAATCAAAACTCGGACATACAAGTTTTCGTTTGCTCTTGTTTTCACACAAGTAAAATACGTATAGTTGCGCTACGATGACTGCAACACTTTCGACTTTTCTTATAATATTTTTTGAAAATAATATCCCCTTCCCCATTATATAGCTAATTTACGCTTACTAAGAATGTGCTGGATTATAAAGCGTGAAACAAACTTCATGGCATTTGAAGCTGGCGCTTAGGGTTTCTTTTAAAATCACTGCCACCCTACCGGTTTTAATGGAGGTATAGCTAGTAAAAATGTAAAGCCACTATTAAACTACGAATATTAAAGCATTAATGCTTATCATTTCTATATTTACATAACCATTACAGTCTTTTATAACAATTATCCTTATTATGCCAAACAACCTATAGTAGACATGTTGTATTTAGGTTTGGGTAGTAAAGGCAATTATGTGTGTAGTATCTGCTACCATGGGTACTATTACGTAGTGCTCTCAAACGGGTCAGGTCGGGTCGAGTCAGTCGGGTCAGCTCGGGTCGGGTCATTCGTGTCGGGTCAGTCGGGTCAGCTCGGGTCGGGTCAGTCGGATCAATTCACTTTGGTCAACTGAGTTTAGGTTGAGCTTAAACTCGGCTGGAGTCGAAAGCTGCTGTTTTTCACTAGTTGCCTAATTAAAAATAGCAATTTTCAATTGATTTTATAGAAACCATAAATCTATTTTGAACAGTTGCAGCTAGTGTTTTTAATGGTAAATGCTTATTTTTGTACTTGTGTGTACTTTAATTTTTAAATGTGGAAGATTGATTTTACCAATTGACTGTAATATTAATATTTACGCAAATATGGAGTCTGGATTTAGAACAAAACTAGAAGTTGTTTAAGCAAGGCCAAAAGAAAGATTGGATATGGACGACCAAGCCCAAGCAGGGTAGCGGTGGCTCAGTGGTAGAGAATTCATCTCTGGTGCATGGTGTCCATGGTTGGATCCCAGCTTGTGTTAAGTGGGCTTTGTGGTGGAGAAACGCCGTGTAGTGGGTTTTCTCGGGGTTCTCCTGTTTCCTCCCACTTTCTTCATTCCACCATTTCATTCATTTCTCATGGTCACCATATCCCTTAGCGTCGGTGCAGAATCAAGGGACCTTAAACTGAATATTTCATTTTATTTCACCAAGGCCAAGAACATCGATACAAGAACAAGATAAAGATTGGATATGTAAGACGAAGTGCATGGGAATCTTGCTCTTGGCCTTGTTTTGGTAATCATCAAGAAGCGATGAGCATATTTTCCTGCTTTCGTTATAGTATGAAATACCATAATCAAAATAACACTTGGTCTTCATTTGTACCGATGAGGCGAGCATTCTTGGCTCTTGTATAGCATGAAAGACCACCAAGACTACGAAATGCAGGACCAAGACTTGACTGCAAGGCAAAGAATAAGACGCAGTATTGATGACCAAGACCCAGGGAGCGAATTGTTTGAATTTCATTTGTTGGGCTGAAAGTGATGAAATAAAATTAGTACTTTATAATTAATTAGTATACTGTATTTTTAAATTTTAAATTACAAAATTCATATTATGTATCTTCTTACTTGCAACTATATATACTGTAAAATACGTTTTAATTACCGAGAAAGAAAAATCAAAGTGGCACAGGTCCCGAAATCATAAGAACCTATTTTGGAATGAAAGTTGAAGGGTTGGGAAAAATCACAGGTGTTCTCCCGTTTCCTCAACTCTTATCATTGTAGTTAAACGATTTCCTTTTGTCTCAGCCAAGAGACTCTTGCTACTGCCTTCCGAGAAGACCCCCGGCCGTCCGAGCAGGTGAGAACACTGACCTTGAAGAAATATTTCGTCTCATAGAACTGAAGCAAGAAAAAAAATTCTCCCACGTCGGACATTACTATCAGTTATAAAAAGAAATAAGCAAACCTCAAATATTCATTAAGATGCATATACAAATCCCCCACTTGATCTAGCTAGTGGTTTACGTGTAAGACTTCGATACACATGGTCCGGGTTTAATTCCCAATGGGAATGCATTTTGGCGTTCACTCAGTGTCGTGACCATAGTGCTCTCAAACAGGTCAGGTAGAGTCAACTCGGGTCGGGTTAGTCGGGTCAGCTCGGGTCGAGTTGTCGGGTCAGGCTACTCGGGTCGGGTTGTCGGGTCAGCTCGGGTCGGATTGTCGGGTCGGGTCAATCAGGTCAGCTCGGGTCGGTTTGTCGGGTCTGGTCGATCGGGTCGGGTCAGTCAATTCGGGTCACGGGTCTGGTCGGGTCGGTCTTCAACCCGATTGACCTGACCCGTGTTGTACGTATTATTTGTAAGTAACAAGTTTTAATAATGTCTTAACCATAGACTAAAATATAGACGAGCAAATTCCTTTATGTGCTATTGAAATCAGTTCGGTTCGTCTGCACAGCGAAAGAACCAATCAACGCTCTCGGTGGGCGTGATCAGTGTCGTCGTGTGTGGATGGCACTGCCATCGGTCTTCGAACGTGAAGTCATGGGTTGTCATATTAACCGGCTTATTGTTTTCGTTTGCTTCGCATCTCAGTGTCAGATGTAGTGCAGAAAGATCAGATAAGCTAATGTTCACTCTTTATTGTAGTATCTCTGTACTAGACGTTCCTTTCCAGCTTTTTTTTTATATTAATAGAATTTTCTTTCTTTCAAAGGGTTCACTTTGAAAGCAATGTTTACACCACAGAACACCATTGATAGATTTACATGCTGCATGGAAGAAATAACTGATTTCATCCTGTATCACGTATACTTAATGTGACATACAATCGATTATTCCCTCCAGTTATCAGATGTAGTAGTGAAATTAAAACGTTTATCCTTTAAATAATCTAAATACTACTATCGAATATTACTATTGTATAACAAAATGGAAAAAGATAAGAAAAAATCTACTCTCTGGTTACTTTCGAAATTTCCACGTAGGTGACTTCAAACAACGCCCTCTTAGAATAAGAGGGCGTTGCTTCAAATCGACTATTTAGTTCCGTCGTCGTGTGTTAGAGGCGCTACTTACGCCAAGTTTCCATTTTTCGCTGAGTTTGCGGTCTGTATATTCTAGTCTGTGGTCTTAACCATAGAGATTAACGCTTGGGCATATGGAGCTTCCTACTATTTAGGCCTTATAATAAAAATTAAAACAAGATTAATACTGATCTTCAAATTCCTATTTCTGTGGTACGTAAACGAGGCTGTGCTTTAGAAATAAACATAGATTATAGTGGGTATGATAAATGCTAAGAAATATAATTTTGCTAGACATATATTAGCTTAACAACGTTTGAATACTTTCTAGATGTGGTTGTTAATTAATACAGTATTTAGTGATGAATGAGACAACCTTGCAGAATAGAATATTGAAGTGCTTAAGTTTAGAATTAGATTTACCATTTTTTTACATCTAGTTTAATGTGATAAACAAGTTTTGGTACGAAAACTCAAATCATATAGTGCAAATTGTAATAGTGTCGTCAATTATATAGATTTCTGGATATTAGTCGAAGTTATTAGAAAGTTATAAGGATACTACTTTCTGTATTGAACTTAATCATTTTGGCATATATTCCGAAGTTGGGCGTCCGCTTTTGCCACGTTTTTTCGCTGTTATCTCCTTTCCACATTTTCTGCAATTTGTTATTAGGTTCATTAATCCGTGCTCTTCCCAAACTTTTAAAAGATTTTGCTCGTTATCAACGTATTGCTTCACAAATGTTAAAACTGTTAGTTAATTCCCCTTGTACATTCGCCATGTTGATAACATAAATGCTTGTTTCTTTCCCACAATGCAACTGTTCGGTTACCTTGCGCCAAGTAGTTCCCTCCGCTCAGCGTATAGTCCCATGTTTATAACCGCTTATATATAAGAAATAAACAGATTTTTCGAGACTCTTATATATTATCAAGCACACAAATGATCAAAGTATCCATATCTTTCCTGTAAATTTTAAAAATTTTGCTGGAAACGGACGCCCAACTTTGGAATTTAACCCATCATTTTTGGTGCAGTTTTACTATACGGATCCACAGATTGTAAAATATACAGAAAAATGTGGGCAAGTCTTTAATTTGCCCATTTTCTGTCGAGAACAGAACCCAACCAACCCCTGCGGGGCTTCTAACCCGTTCCTACTACTACTACCACTATTCCTACGCCTACAGATACTGCTATTACTACTACTATTTATACTATGGATCTGTATAGTAAAACTGCAAGCATTTTTAAACTTTTTTCTAACATTTTAGTTTTGCGTTCAGTTTAAGAATAGTTCGGAATGGAGATAATGCCAATGGTGTTTTCCAAACCAATCAAAAATCAATCTCTATACTAAAGTTAAATTTAATAATATTGGTGGATAAAAAACTTAGCGTGAAATAATACCTAAAAATAACCTTAGTTGGGATCCTTATTATGTGGACTTTTGATGCGTGGACCATGGCTCCATCCCAGACCGCGCCAAGTGAGTTTTGTGGTGGACAAACACCACTTGCGTAACTTTTTACGGAGCTCTCCAACTTTCTTAATTCCATCATTTCATTTATTATCATAATCACTATCTCCCTCTCTTAGCCTCGGTGCATATTCATGCACGTTTAAATAAAACTTATTTGTGTTCGGCATACTGGTTTACTTTTGGCGCACCACAAGAAAGAATTGATGGAAAATTATAATTCTTTCACTAATTTCCTCCTTATTGTCCCCTAGAAGGTTCCGCTGGGCGACATGAAAATATCTCACTTGACATGGAGAAAATTCAAGGGGATCACCAGAAATAATTGTTGAAAATTTACAATTGTTTCACGACTTACGTAAATTAATAAGGCTCCCGGATGTGTGGAATAAAAACTACAGTGCAAAAACCACAAATCAACCTGTGCTAGGTGGCAGGGGCGCATCCAGGACAAACTTCTGGGGGAACAGTGGGTTGTAATACTGCTCCTTAGAGCTCCAAACTGAGGGATGGGTTTTATTTAGATATAAAATAAGAAAGTTTCCTCTTCTGGGGGGAAGGGGCGATCGTTCCTGCTAGGTGGCCACTAAAAAGTACGTATGCTATCTAACCGAGTCAAGGTAGAAAGAGTCCAATCGATCTGAACGGCAGCGCAGGGAGGTGTCCGAAGGGGGCAGGCGTGTCAGCGATGGTGTGTATGCGCGTTAGCGAGGGTAGTGAAAAGAAGTGGGTTTTGGCAATGATACGAGTTACAATAATACTTGTCATGGTTTCATACTAGACATGCTGCACTTGTAAACATAAAATACAGGTTCTTTATACTGTTCAGAAATATATCTTTGGTGGAAAATAGCATCTAATAGAGTCATCTTTCATATACATTCACTTATTTTATCCGTCGTAAAGCACTTGTAATGATTTTACATTAGTAACCTACACTTGCAAATCTAAAATACAACTGTACTACTTTCTATTTAATTCTGTCGTATGCAGATGTCCTTTATAAACGTGTCTTTTCATGCAAAGTATTGAATTTTACCTGTAAATCTTCCAAATCTTGGTGCGGCCAAACTACACCAGCACTGTGTTCGGAATGGTTTTCTAATATTTTTTTTTTTACAGTAATAAAACCTTAAAATACGTACCTTCGTTTTAGGTGGCGCAAAATAAGAGTATCATACACTTTTTCTGAAGGAAAGTGTATAATTATTTTTTAAAAAATCGTTCTTTTTAATTATTTTAATTAGTAAATACAAGTAGCAGTGTCACATGTACACCACATGAAGGAGTTTGGTTTATATGTCGTGATACTTTCTTAATTAATATTGAAAAAAATTATTTAAACCCCTTTCGGTTTTAGTAGAGAGATTACAGTGGGAATGGAATATATTCTTGGGACGTTTAACTGATTACGGAAAACCGCTTCTCGCTATCTGTTACAATATTCCCTCTATAAAAATCAACGTTAAAACCGGAAGTTGTCAATGTCTACCACTTCTGGTTTGAATAAAGAGTTAAGACAGAAAATGGCATCTATTGTTAGAACGCTGAATCGATCCCATGAAACCACTACTCGCTACTTCTTAGCGTTTTTGCTCTTTGTAGATCAATATTGAAAAGCGGAAATCGTAGTAAATTTCTACCATTTCCGGTGTTAGTAGAAACTTAAGGACTAAAATGAAATGTATTGTTTAGTGCAAGAATAAGATTTTCAATGTATATTAATACGTTTCTACTCCATAGCGATCAACGTTAGAACAAAAAGTGGTTGATTTTCTGCAACTTTAGGCAATCACAGGGAGATTAGAGCGAAGAATAGATAATATTCTTGAGACACTTAATCGATTGCAGAAATCATTTTCACTCAATAACGATCAGCGTTGAAACCGTAAGTGGTTGATTTGTACAGTCACGAACATTAATAAATGGAGGCTGAAGCCATTATTTCTTATGGCTCCAACCTCCATTTATTGATGTTCGTGATTGTACCACTTGTGGTTTTAATACTGAGATTAGAGTAGAGATCAAAAATATTTTTCGGATACTTAACTGACTACAGAAAATAGTTTTTCGCTACATACTACAGTTTTCATTCTTAGACGATCAACGTTGAAGCCGGAAGTGGTTCATTTCCAGGGGCGTCGGAACCGGGAGGGGGCAGCTGCCCTCCTGAAATTTTCATGGATGGCAAGATACTCGTTTTGCCCCTCCACTTTCAGACTGTAAAAACATCACATAAAAGTGATTATATGAACTAAATTTTGTTTCTTTATTCCAGATTCATCTTTCTCTTTGAGACATGAGAACGTGCGCTTTTTCTCACCCCATATTAGACAGAAAGATTTAGGAAAAAGAATTGAAAATTCTCTTTCTTTCAATTGGTGTACATTCTCAAAACACTAAATTCTTTAAGAATTGTTGTTTAAGTAATCGTAAGTCTGCAATATGAAACGAGTCGTTGAACGAAATTTTAAAGTTTTTTTTAAAAAAAGATAATAGTTTAAACGCGTAACAGAACATTTAAATATATTTTCTATAAATTTAAATTATTCTTATAAAAATATGCAGAGTGCAGTAATTTTTATAGTGTGGAAAAATGTATCCCTTGTGAGCACTAACGAGGGGACAGGGTGGGAACACGTTCGCAAACGTCAGAAAGGGCACTTCCGACAGGGATGTATGCGGGAGTGGGCCCTGGGGGTCCGGACATCCCCTGAAATCCCAACTATTGTGTACATTGAACTAAAAGAAACAAAAGGGTGTGAATCAGAAATTTCCATTGCATTCGTATATACAGTACAGATGATTGTAAAAGAATATCGTAACATTTAGGAATTAATCAGTACAATATACTTGTTCGTAGTTCAGTTAGTGCACCAACCGCGTTGGTGTAATAATACTGTTTCTTTGTTTGTTTGTTTGTTTGTTTGTTTGGTGTTCCTCTTACATGAATTTTGTTTTCTCCATGTTTGTGTGCCTTTTTTATGCAAATACGGTATAATGTTTTGAAGCAAAGAGTGTCCTATATCTGACAATCAATTTATTTTCTTCCTATTACCCTAGGGGTAAAATTGGATCTGACAAGGTAGGGGCGGTAGGCAGCGGCATGACGTCACGACGTCCCATGCCTATCTTTGCCCATTGTAATTTTTAGGAACTGGGGGAACGCCGTACATATTTTTTGGAGGTGAGAAGACGGCGTCCCTTTGCGCTCTCCCTCACTTTTACCCCTGAAAAGATACACAAATCAACAACATTTATTTTTAAAACAAATGCAACAGCTCTTCTATATTTTAAAACAGGGTAGAAACATTTACTTTATGTTTAATTTCTTGGATTTAAAATCAAAATACGAGTATGTGTATTTCTCTAAATAGTTTTCTGTTTGCAGTGAACCCAACGATTTGTGATATAGAATATTGCAAGCATTATTAGTATTAGTTTATCAGCCTCATAAAGTCAATAATGAGCAGCCGTGCCGCAGTGGTAGCATTACGGCTCCGCATTCGGGAGGTCCGAGGTTCGATCCCCGAGGCCAGCCATGGTGACAGGTTATTTCACGGTTTACCTCAGTCAAATGCTGGGATGGTACGTTCTTTAGGGGCCGTGACTTCCTCTTCTAATTACTTCTGCCTTTCCTTCCTCTGTTTCTTTTTCCGGGTTGTGTGCTCGCCGAGGAACGTCATCCCTTAGACACGTGAAGGGCTGGTAGCCAAAATTTGCTGAAGGGCCCATAAAAATTCAAATCCTATCCCGTCCAGAAAGTCGATGGTCTAATTACTAGTTGCTGAACCTTTGCAACAATTTTTCAGGCCACAATTATTATTTACAGAGTTGAAATTTTGGTTCAGGTGATATTTGTGTTTGAATTCTTTTATCTTTGCTTTACCAGCACAACAGAAAGCAAAATGAACTCAGCTTAGTTCTCGGAAGGAGCACTCAGTTTACACATTAACGATCGTTTGAATCCCCTAACTACCCTAATCACCTAACGTTTACTTAGGCCATGTAGGAGAGAGTGCTGAAACCTGGAAATCAGTCTGACATTGAAATAAAAGAGTTAACTTTGCGTTACTAAATCGTTTGCTGTTTATGTAGGGATGCAAGGAAATGCATACGTTCCACAAAAGGAACTTGCCTAAAGAACTTTATGAAAGATCTTGTGTAACCAATCACGGAAAAAAGTTTGAAATTTCTGTTTTAGAAAATAAAACTCATCCGACTAAGAATTTCAATTTTTCACGAACTGCATGCCGATATTATCGCGAGGAATGGTTTCATACATTCCCTGGTTACATACGTTCCATGATACAGTCAGAAATTATGTTTTGTGTTTTGATTGTATAAGGCATATCATTTGACAGGTAAAATGCTCATACAACGAGCTGATTTCTCTCGCCATAGGGTTCAAGAACCAGAAGAAGGCCACAGACAAATTCAGAGCGCATTAGAAAAGCGGACTCCATTGTCCGAATAATATTGTTCATTAATTGTTCGAATTATTTGGGCTCTTCTAACTGTAAGACCGAATTTAAATATACTGAATTCAAGGAGAATGATTTTTTTAACCTACAGTTTTTATGACACTCAATCAAATCTTACGATAAAACCATGCATTGTGCAAATGCAGTTTTTAGACTTTATCATTGCCACATTCCAGTTATTCACTAAAACCCACATCTTTGCTGAGTAAAGCATTACAGATTCATCTAGCTTTGTGAAATCTCCCAACCTTTTGCCGAAAATCTCCCGGGAGTGAAGTTTCTCCTAACAATATTTCAAAAATATCGGTGTATTGTCTGTTGTCCCGTCGAAGAAGCGGATTTTTCTGTTGATTGGGGACCATTCTTCGTTGGAATACCCAATATGTGGACCCCAAAAATTGCGATTTTAAAGTGAACACCGGTACCTTGTATGATTTTACGATATCTAGCGATCTCTGGAAGAATCAAAAGTCGCGAAGGCTTCATTAATCAGATATCGAGTTGAGAAGGCAGTAGTAGATATCGTTTGGGTACATCACCAAAAGGCATAAGTTCAGATAATGAAACTGAAATATGCCTATTGGATTTTACATCGATGCATTTTGAGGAAAAATACATCACTTCTTTTGAACTTACCAGCCTACGGTCCTTGATTTGTAGCTTCTTACAGTTTCTTTAAGGTCTTTAGTGTGGAACATTTTCTATTAAGCTTTTCAAACAGTATAATTCTGGCTTAAAGTTTCGAAAACTGACTTCCACACACCATCTTCAATTATTTCAAAAAATATTGATTCTACATCGTGTCTACAAGCTAAAATCAATAGCTTTTTACTTAAAATATTCTCTAACTGGATACATTCTCCATTCTTCCACCCAATTTTTGAAGCTGTAGTGTCAAAACATAGAGCAGAAAGACAACTTCCACTCTTCAATTAGCTCAATGACTTAGTTTGCCTGTAATTGTCCAGTTTCATCTTGTATAGCTGGAATGTTTACCTTATTTAAAATATGGAATACTAGAAATGATAATCAAAAACAAAGTCTTATCAAAAACAATTTGTCTTGGTCTTGGTTTGTTATGATTTTAGAATCAAAGTTTAAAACATAGTTTTTGGGTGTAGTGAGATTTTTAATATTTTGTGCTATATTAGGCTGAACATTTTTGCTAGTTTTTCTTATAATGTCACGATTAAGACTCAGTTCATCAACATTAACGTTCTCTTCTTTAGATACTGATGTCAGTTTTCGGTTTAGATGTAGACGTTGGTGTTAAAGAAGAGTCATGATCCTCTATACCTATTTTAGCCAAAGTTATGAAGATTCTGAGCTACCCTACCCTTTTTAATTCCTACTGTGAACTACTAACCAAACGAACTGCCAACTTTTTTTAAAAAAATCTTACATTTGTTTATTGCCTACAAAATTACATTTATTATTTAGCCAACCGGAGCGAACTTCCGAAAATGTCCCCGCGAGCTACTAGTAGCTCGTGATCGACGGATTGACAATCACTGCTCTATACCCTTTAATTATTAATGATTTTTTGTACCTAATTACAAGATTCTCGCTCAGAATGAACATATGATCCTTCACTTTCAAACTTTCGTTTTCTTTTGACAAAAGACCTCTTTTCCCCTTATCAGGTTCTTTCTTTGTATAATTTGTCTTTATTCCCAAAGTCAGGCAAGCTATGGAATTATTTTCCATTGCTACATTGATTTCCATCAATTTATCTTCGGTAAGAACCCTCTGTCACTTCTGATGACGCTAACAGCTTTTATGAATTTATCTTATAGATGCTTAATAGTTAATTTATTAGGAGGTACTTTCCAGGGATGTACCTCTGTATAGCCTTTCTTGGTGTCAGAATAAAACGTCTTTTCTCCAGTGTGCTACTGTGATACTGTATTGCAAGTTCTTTGCCTAAATTATCACTATCTGTCACTTGCAATAAAAGAAAAGACAGAAAATAGTAAATCTGAAGGGTACGGGGAAAAAACAAGGAATGTCCATGTATGTGCTTTTTCCGGTGCTTTATCCTATCTGTTGGTGACTCTTGGCACTATTTGGCTGTCTATGCCATGCATGCGTAGATGTAGAAATGTTCATGTAAAAAGTGGCAAAAGATTTTATAACCCTATTCTTTGTACGCGGTTTTCAATATTAAAACGCCGTTTTCTCGAAAATGCAGTTTTGTGACATTCCTTGTTTTTTCCCCTTACCCTTCATCTGGATTTGAACACTCTCTGTAGTCACAATTTTAGTTAACTTATCTTTGGAGATAATTTTATCTAAGTATATGTACTAAAACCAACTAATATGTAGGGTTAAAGCAAAGTATATCACACTAGTAAAACCCAATTATAATGATATACTAAGAACAACTTTATTAACTGAGCAAATACGCAATTAAAAAAGATTAAAATCTCTCACTGCTGTTATAATAATACATGTAACGATTTTTCGTGTTAGTACATGAAACCTCACTACTATCCTCACGAATCCTAATTCGAAAGAAGAGAATGTGTAATTAGGTATAAATCTTAAGTTTGCCGTGAATGTAGACATACAAAATACTGTCAGACTAAGTTTTCTACAAACTGGATAATGCAACTTTTGTGAGGCCATAAAAAGTTCGTGAACAAAGTTCCAAGGACAACATACAGTCCTTTGGTTATTTTTGAGATAATTGAGAAAATTTTCTTACTTTTTATTCTGTTATCTTGTATAATTTACAATCTTTGACAATAAAAATTCCCGGACTGATGCCGGTTCCAAGTTAGTTGAAGTTGACTAGACTGCAGAAGTTGACTGAGAATTATTCAAAATAGTCTTCTTTTCTCTCAGTTTACAGCTATGCTAGTCTCACGAGGTCTCTAAATCGATTTTGAAGTTATTCTCTGGAATGCGTTTGCATTGTGTCTTCACAGATTTCTGTATATCATCAAAAGTCGTGAAATACTGTGTCTTCTATAACGGTTTGATTTTAGGGAATACGGAGAAGTTTGAAAAGTTCTGCTTCACGGAGTTAACCAAGCTGTGTAGAACTTGACTCCCTGAGCTTTTTGCTATTTAGTCAAAAAATGAGGCACAAAACTTGTATCTTCTTTCAGGATCTGCCGGATGGTTTGCTGTTGATATGCACCAGATCGTCTATCACACTGACGGTCTTACTTCAGTAGATCGCTGACGCTGTATGATATTATCCTCTGAACGACTGGTTGACGTCTGTGCTCATCAGAAACGTGTTCATATCCATTCTAAGTCATGAGCACGAGTTACGAGATTCTCGCGGTGAAATAGTACTGATCATCATCTCAGTATCTGTTGCTGATTTCCCTAACTTATAGCAAACCTGTTCGCCCTTTGTTCCATGTGAGAACCCATGAGAAACAGTGTCTTCGATGATGTATAGAAAGACACGCTCTTCTCACCAAATCTTAACATGTCCTCCACATTAAAATTAATTTTCCGTCATTAGCGGTTACAAAACATCAGCATCAGTTCTGAAACGTTATTGTCAAATTGTATATGCACCAATTTTTGCCTGCTTTGCATGTACCGTATATAAGACATTATATATCCATGTAAAGTTTAATATATTTCAGACACAATGGGAGCAACTGTCAAGCTCAGTAAATTTGTATATCAAAAGATGTGCAACAAGCCTCTCACAGAAGTCCCTGGCATTGGACTTTCCTTTGCTTCCAAACTGCAACAAAAGGGAATATACAATGTAAGTAGTATATTGTTTTGTTATTTTGCGATAAATACTCTGCGTTTTTATTTTAATTCATTTATTCATTTATTGCTTAGCATTCCATCATATTTTATTAAAATTTTTGCTTGTGAGCAATTATTAATTTTTGAAAGACCAATTCAACTTATGTTATTAAATAAATGTAAAGCTTTCACGATTGTCGAAGTTTCTAAAGCGGAAGTACGTAAAATACGTCATAGTATTGTAGGATATAGTGCATAATCCTGGTAGAAAAAGATGAAGAGTTATTTATCACAGTTATGCATATTTTTATAATACATCATTTCTGTAAAATGTGGCTGTCGTTTCTCTTCGCAGAACAAGTAGACGAGTAGCACAAGTCAATTTGTGAAGTTAACTATAAAAGTCTATTTTTAGGTATATGACTTTATGGTATGAGTTATTCCATACATTAATGTAAGTACTTGCAATTCTAACTGCAGCAGACTACTCGAGAAGAAACATGACAGAAATACAATTGCCGTATTTACTCGCGCTCAAATAAAACTGTATTGAAACTGCAATAAATAAATGATCAAAGTAAGAGATTAAGAATAAGAAATTGACAAATACCATTGTTCCTCGGTGAATTTTCTTGCGGTAGGAAAAGTTCGGAGAGATTAACTCAAGGCATAACGTTTTGAATTTAGAGCTCCTTCGTGGCTAAGCGGTTAGCATGCGCGCCTTTGGCGCGAGAGACCTGGGTTCGCTTCCCGGCGGGAGCTCATGTGGTTCGGAGTCCACCTTAATCAGTAGGTTCACGTCTCATATAGCCTCGCTGCTGTCCGAAACGTAAAACTCAAAAATTGATCAATCAACTTTTTGACCTAAGTCAATTGTTGCCACTTCATTTGGCGAGATTCTGTATAGTTGCTATTTATTGAACTATAACCAGCTTCATTTCAGGGGTAGATCAGTAATGACAGCGGGGAAAATCCCTTTTCGTGGGATTTTGACAATTTCTCGAATAGGGATAAAGGACATTTTCGTAGAAATTATCCAGACATATGGGATTTTTCGTATATTTACTTCATTCACAAATATTCTTAATGAGCAGGAAGCAGACTAATGCATCTTCAATAGACTAATTGTCAAATTTTGTTATAGTAAAGTGCATGCTAGTATGGAACTGATTTAAGTAGTGACAAGAATCTCAGGAAACAAGTGTCAAGGAATGTAAATTGAATCTGATATTTAAAAAAAATGGAAGGAAGAAGGTGGAGAAAGTAAAGTACCAAACAAGAAACGACCAAATTCCAAAACGTTTGACATGTAATGACTTGAGAATAAAGCTTGTCTAATTTCGTTCTGTTCCGTAGAAGACTGCAGCACAAAAGCATGCTTAAAATATGAAGTTCGGACAACAAAATGTACTTGTTTTTGTTAATATTTTCAGTTATGTTATTTCAGTTAAGGACGAAACTTATTCATAAAATATCTGATAAATGTAAGATCGAAATTTACGGAAAATTCAATCATATATTGAAGAAAGTGAGTGACATACAGTAGGTTCACTTTTCATATTTTATGAGTTTTGGATTTTTTGTTATTAAATTAGTATAATGTAGGAAATTTAAAAGCAAAACGGAAATTTCCATTCTTGAGATGGGATTTTCTAACATATCAAGTTAGCATCACCGGGCGGGAGGGGGGCAAGACTTTCCGATTTAAGTAGATTTTCATGTTTGTTATTAGTGTATTCTTGTATTATTGAGTAACATCTACACATATTTCAAACTGAGGAGACAATTACTTCCTTTGAGAACCCAAATGATGCCACTGACTATAACCTTCGTGAGATATTCAGCTAATATTGTTGTGCAATTTTGTTGATTAGCAAGCTGAAGAGAAACCGAAAACGGGTCAATTGTATTATTATTATTATTATTATTATTATTATTATTATTATTATTATTATTATTATTATTATTATTATTATTATTATTATTATTATTATTTCAGTTACCTATTGCTGTTTAGTTCATTGGTTTCGCCGTTTTGTTTTCCTTTCTTCAATCGTACTACAATGTATTTCTACATATACAGCAACTATTAGTGAAAATATCTCCATGCAAATTCTTAGTCTGTACATAAAGACGAAGAGATTGAGGCATCTCTCACACTTGTTTCATAAAATATCCTACGGAACCTCTTTTTTCGACCATTTTTCCTAAATTATACTTTTAATGTATAATTACCGGTCCCTGCAGAACATGTGAGCAAGTTTCACGTGGGATATTCCGTACAAACGATGGTGGAAATAACCATTAGTAAACTCCATCTCACTTTTAGAAAGTAGTTAAACAGAAGGTGACGTTGTGCAGTTTTATAACTTGGCATTCTGTGCAGAGAATTGATATTCAATGAAAACAAAATGGCGGGAAGTAACCTTCTGTCGACCCTGCGTCCAGCCTTTAAACCCTTATATCTTACTACCTAATTAAGCTACAAAGATCATTTTTATGTCGATGTATTTCTGAAGGATGTAGTTTTCCAGTGATGAGCATTTTGTTCACTTCGGGGGTTTTGAGGGGAAAGGGAGAGGGTAAATCTATCTTTTTCCTGTTTTTGCCTCTCCGCATTTAAAGGTGAGCCTATAGGGGAAGTCAGTTAAATATGAGCATAGTTAATGAAAATGCTAATATATCTCAGAAATTATGTATTACAGAAAGTAGAAATTCTTACCAAAAGAAAGCCTGATCTTTCGTCTACAAACGCTAAAAACTACACGGTTATACATACTTTTGTTCGTGAGTAATAAACAGGTTAATAAGGTAGGTGCGCAGTGCTCATATTTTCCGTAGTACAAGGGTAGTATGAGCACTTCGTAGGGCAAATATGAGCAGCATTTCTTTTCTAATATTTTCACATGGAATACAAAGCAGATACTAGAAAAAAATGTACAAAAGAAGAAATGAAACGTAAATTATTACAATAACGAGGAAAAGATAGTTGCACATACACGTAAAATATAGTTCATTTCAAGAGTCTTGTCTATTGCTGTGACGTAAATAACTAGGCATTAAATCTGCTACAATAATCACAAACAAAGAACTCAGGACACTGGACATTCGCACAAAGGACATGATACCAGTCTTTGCACATATCACACTTGATCCATTTTTCCCCTTTGGAGTCTTTACTAAACTTTCCTTCATAAATATGGCAAATACTTTCATTCTCCTCACACTGTGTGGATGAGACTGTCCTCTTACTTGGCGTAATATTTCTGGCGTTTTCTTCAATAAAATTATTATCCACTTGAGCTTTAGATTTACCTAGGTATTTATGTATGGCTGCGAGCTTTAGATTTAATTATGGATGTATGTTTGTTCACCTTCTCCGCACACATAAACTGTACAACACCCATCCCACACAGGGCTGGAGTGATAGACTGGAAATACGCGAAATGTATCCGAGCTGATTATAAACTTGAATATTGTAGAATTTATATTAACCATGTTATTACAAATTATGTTATTACGGAATGTCTACTTTAGTTAACACCTGCAAAAGCTCCTCACATCCATTTCTCTCATTACTTTTAAAAAGATATGTGTGCCCATATTAAACTGAATTCAAAAGCTCATATTTCACTGACTCTTAATGATATTTTGACGTGTTGTGGTTGAAAACTCTTTTTATAGAAATGAAGTGAACAAAAGACTGGCGTTGTGTTCCTAGACAGATCTGACTATAAACCCAATGACAAATTATATATAACGCATAGATACCAAGTTTCAGCTTATTATTCATTACCCTGATTTAACTATAGCTCCAAAAAGTTACACTTCTTCATTCTACGTACCTGTAAACTTGGATATTATTTCACAACAACAATTTCAGCGGCCGAACTTGGGCTACTCTCTGCAAATTCATGAAACTCCAAACAATGCTACGAACTTCGTTGTTTTCCTCTTGAGCAAGATAAACGTGTGCTGTAAGAAATTAAGCTTCGTGCTGCTCATATTTTCGGACTGCTCATATTAAACTGACTTCCCCTAACCCCCAAAAGGTATAGAAAGATACAAATTGGTTTAAAAATGACAATCTGTGTTGCATTACCGTTCCAACAATGCATATTTATGATGTTGAGATAATTAGAGTCAGCGCCAGGAATGTCATTTCCTGCACTGGAGAAGCATAATAAGAGACGATTCAAGGTAATATCGATTACGGACATTTTCAGTCTATGGTATCGATGAAATAACCGTAACATCAATAATAATAATAGCTGTAACGTTATGTGATTTTCGTAAACTGACATCAGGGTGTGATGGTAGTGTATTTTCCATATGCCGCTACTGTTTAAGCATGGATCCAACCCAAATTATAAATAGTGTAGAACCGAAGTAAAAAGGTACTAATAATTCATTCGTTTTGACAACGCAACCCCATGATGTTTGGTGTGCATTGCAGTGACTTTCAGCGTGACGGATATGGCAACATGAGAAAATAATACAAGAGTGGATGCAAATAAAGGAAAAAGGCACAAATGTCTGTTATACGTAATAGTTAAGTATCTGAAGCTGAAATTGACGTTAAATGCTGAAAGAAGTATAGTTGTATAAAACCGAAGACTTCGCTTGGCGTGTACAAATAAATAAATCTTTGATACATTCAAAGGAAGCCACTTCTGATATGGTGCCATGTGCTAAACCTACAAACTGGATTACTAGTAATCGACAACCAAAAATTATGGATTAGATTGCAGATAGCGACAACCATTTATCTATCTATGAATCAGAGCTTAATGATTTAGCTTGGCTACTGACATGCAAAGCCTGTATCTTAAATACAGATATTTCAAATTCAGTGCCTTCCCTTACTTGGGCAAGGTTCAGTCCAGCATAGGAGAGACAAAACCTATTACAAAGGTTTCTTCCTTGCCATTTTCCAGTAGCACAACAGACCGGTCAACAAAACTAACATTCATGAAACATTTTGAAAAGCTTACCCAATTTATGAACGACGATGAAAATATGAAAGTTGTGGTAACGGTTGATATGGCTTTGTATAAAACACTTAAGGAGTTTGAAGTGGCTAATGATGTTGCTAATGGGAAGTGACGTTTAAAACCCAGAGAACTACATACAATTACTGCACAACTGCGAACCCTAGGGGCATACATTGCAGGCAGTGGAATTCCAGAGTTTTGGATGGAAAATGATATATATATGGACCTCCAACCACAAGGCAGATCCTTGAAGGTAAATACTCACCGTGGAATAGAAGCACTTCTGAACACGTGCTTGAAGAAGCTAATCAATCTGTCAATGAATTGCTGATTTCCTCAGACAGAGAAAATGAACTGAAATATTACAATGTTATCGCAATTTTAAAAGGAAAGAAATTCCGGAAAAGCTGAAAGCCTTTTCAGAAAATAGAGAAACATTGTCACAAATATTTAAGTTTATACGCATATATATGGATATGGTTCAAACGACGTTACACTTTGTGAAAGCAGCAAGATCTGGAAACTGGATTTTAGCACTTGCATTACAAAAGTACTTCCTAAAATATTTCTTCAGTATGGATCGACAAAACAATGGAATGATGATGTGACTGTTCTTGTGTGAAATTGATTACTTAAAGAAAACTGACAAATTAATATTAGGATGAATTAAAGAGTGGTAATTGAGTGCTAAACAAAGCTGTACTCCTTTTACATGCCTTGCGGCAGATGAGGGTTTGGAATATATAAACAGAATAACGAAAATGCATGGTGGTTTCACTAGAATTTCTCTAAATGAAGCAGCAAGAGCCAGATTTCTTTTGGCAGATCCTGAGTTGACTCGTGTAGTCTAGAAGCTCGAGAACATTGCAGAACTATCACATTCAGGGAAGAGAGGACATCATGAATGTTCTTTGGAGCTTAGAAAGAGACAAGACTTGGTTAAAACGCTAGTAAGTACACTGAAATCCACGACAAATCCTTTTAACCTAAAGAATGGAAACCTGATACATCTTATTACGGAAGTGTTCCCAAAAGACGTAGAGAAAGATATGATTAATGCAAAAGAAATAGAAAACCAGTTCAGAGCAAATTTTTATCAAAAAACGAATTTCAAATAAATTTGAATATTTCTAGTCGAAGATGAAGAAGGTAAAACACATAACATGCAAAACTGTTTCTAAAAAGCCACAAAAGTCTTTAACATGTAAAGTACTTGAATGTAAATCAAGTATGTCTCTGTTTTCAAAACTTCTTTTAGCATCAAGGTCAAGGCCTTGTGTTTTTGTTTAATCTTGCTTAAGCCAATATGAACTTTTAGTTATGTCGAAGGCACTTTTCTCTGCGGTTGGTAAGTTGCATCAGTGTCTATCAAAGCTTAAACTAAGGACAATTTTGGAAGAATTACCAAGTGTGGAAAATTAGATCTCTTAGGAGGTACTATTGACGAGCTAGAATTGAAGCCATAGGTAGCTTTTACAAACAATGCTGTAGAACGTGAAATAAGTTCTTTGAAAATAGAATTGATGATAAGATAGAACTTCATCGCATTGGTAAACAAAAATATGTAGACATACCAAGATTCATCACAATTTATGTGCGTGTGTTTTCTCGAAGTATGGACAATATGAAGAGCTACATGTGGTTTTTGATTCATATATAGCTGGCTCTTTGAAAATGGCCGCATGCGATCTAAAAAGAAGGGGATCAGATTTGGTCCAATTTCAAATACATCTGTGAACTAACATATTAAAAACAAACTTGAGGAAACTCTTGTCTCCCGACCAAAACAAGACTGAACTTACAAATTTGTTTGCAATTACACTACTTGAACTCGGTAATGAACAAAAGAATGTTATAGTGAGTTGGCAAAAACAGGCAGCAGCAACTCGTATTGATGTGAAGGAGTTGGAAGTAACACAAAAAGCAGATAAAAGTAATTCTTCATGCAGCATTTTTAAGAAAGCAAGGAGCTAATGCACTGCATATATATTCACCTGATACATATGTCCTTGTACTTGCGCTAAGAAAATATTCTATTCTCCTCGTCTACACAGGTACCCATCTTGGTCAAGGAATGAACAAATTCGTACATCTAAAGCCCTTATATGACGAACTTGGATCTGTGAAAGCTGCAGCACTCCCTTGGACTTCATTCACTTTTAGGATGTGATTCTACTGGATCTTTGGTCAACAAAGGAAAGCTAACTTGGTGAAAAGTCTTTGAAAACACAACGGAAGACGTTTTAGAGGCTCTGGCAAAATTAGAAGAAACATTAGATGTTCCTACAACAACGACGCGAATCTTGAAAAATTCATCTGCCAAGTTGATACGGAACACAAAAATCACCGATATAGGGGAAGCAAGATGGTGGTTATACACAAGAGACTTCTGGAAGATGAGAACTTCCGCTCAACAAAAGGAAGTTTGGAACTTGCAATATTAAGAGTCAATTTGCAATTTCAATGGCAACAGGACCTTCAACAGCATCTACAGTCCCAGATCCAACTGAACATGGATGTAAAAATAAATATACTGATGTGAACTGATTATGTGTAGAATGCCTTCAGTGCCTGAAACTATACTTGGACTTACTAGGTGTAACTGTAAACAGAGAAGGTGTTCTAGTGCTTGTTCTTGTCTTAAATTAAGGTGAACAGAATTATGTGAGTACAGAAGTAATGGAACAGTATGTAATAACAGAAGAAATCGATGAAGACAGTGCCCCCTGAAGAATAATAAATGTGAGAAAGACCAGATATTGGTTAATATGTAATTATGTGTTCCTTCATACCTTTAATATAGAGTATATAACCAAAAAATCGAGAAAATAGTAGACCTTTATATTGCTGCCCGTAGCACTGCATTCCATCGTTGGCAAGGTAATGCAACACAGATTCTCATTTTTTAAAATACCAATTTGTATTTTTATATACCTTTCGGAGGTTATAGGCTGACCTTTAAATGCGGAGAGGGCAAAAGCAGGAAAAAAGATAAATTTACCCTCCCCCTTCCACTTCAAAATCCCAGAAGTGAGTAAAATGCACATAACTGGAAAGCTACATCCTTCAGAAATGCATCGACATAAAAGTGATATTTCTAGCTTAATTAGGTAGTGAGATATAAGGGTTTAAAGGCTGGACGCAGGGTCGTCGGAAAGTTACTTTCCGTCATTTTGTTTTTATTGAATATGCATTCTCTATACAGAATACCAGACTATCACCATGCACATTCTTATTCTGTACGTAAAGACGAAGAGATCGAGACATCTCACACTTGTTTCACAAACCTATTCCATGGGATACCATTTGTCCCAGACTAGTAGTTGTCTATAGTACTTTACAGTATCACGTGACTGGACTATTCGTGGTGCAAATGCAGAAGCAACAACACATTTCTTTATTCTAGTCTTTCCCAACTGGTGTATCGTGAAAATTTAGTCTATAAATCTGAAAACAAAATAAATTTTCTGTTACTCGGAAGGTATTTCAGAAACTGTACCAGTCAATGTCTGCCACGATATGATAGCTTATCCTATCGTAAATGTATCGCGACAACTTGGTGTTCAGTAAAGTATATTGTCTATCAAAGAAAAAAGTAAAATTAACATTGCTTTAAATACCAACTCTGTTTTTCTGAACAAAATTTTGCAACTAAGAAAGTGACTTTACCATACAGTGCTTGAAACTTGTAGCTTTGATCTGGAACGTATTATTAAACAAGTCTTGCCTTGTTTGAATACATTATTATAGGTATTTTAACATCCTTCAACATTGGCTGTGTCAAATCTGTAACATCGGGAGTTTGTTAACAGCAACACCAATTCCTTAGTGTTAAAATAACACGCTAAGGTGTTAGTGATGTTGGGACCACTGGCCTACGTTAAAAGTTTGTTGTAGTAACATGATTAGTTGTGTTCATTTAATGAATATTTTTAAAATGTTCAAAATTTTAGAGCCTTAAAAAATCGTATTGAGGAGCTGTTAGTTTCTCTCTAAGACTTGTATCTTCATTGAGAAGGGATGAAGATACTGAATCACTATATTGTGATGGAAGTAGAGATTTCTTGTAACAAAACATCACTTTCTGGTTATTTGTATCGAAAATCCATTACATTTTCATAGCACCAATATAGGGCGTTGAAGCATTCCCTTCATGGCTCTCGAGTTCGACTCTGCGTTACATAACTCATCTAATACTGCTCCTGAACTGGTAATGTAATAGAAACCCTTCTGCAATCATCAGCTTGCATTATTACAGTTTTCTAATTGCATTTGGACGAAAGAAGCGTTGCTTCGTCGATGTCGTGAGACTGTGATGCTTATCAATCTCAAAATCAGAGAAAGTTGTAACAAAGCCACGAGTTCTTACTAGTTGTGTCTGTAAACGTTTAGAGTGCATAGTGAACAAGAGTCTAATGTGGTATTTAGAGTCACACTCTCTCTGTGTTGAATATATTTTAGTGTGGCTTTCGCTCCGTCGTATCCATTACAGATAGGCCTAATCTTACTCATCTCGAAACTCAGAAGCATTTTTCCATCACCAGCATCAAATTTAAGAATTAGAATAGGCTTATGACAACTTGGCGTAAGAGAGCTTTAAAACAGCTTCTTGGCCAGGGTCTTGTGACCACATAGCGAAACACTTAAGCACTTCCTTAATGAACGCTATTTTAATGTGTGTGTGAGTTCTAGCATTTCAAAGTGATTTCTGCAAGAAAATTGTGTTTTGATGTCACTGCTGCCGCCGTCAACAGTATTCTATCACAGATGAAGGCTCCTGCATATGGTTTGTTCTATGTTAATGACCTTGTTATTTATTGACCCTTCAAATACCTTTTTGGTATTGTTCAACAGCTTCAAAGTACATTGAATCATCATTTTTACTGCTCGAATAAGACAGTCTTTCATTTTTCTAATCTAAACCTCAGTGTGTACACTTTTGCGGCCAACGAATCTGCCTTGTTCTGGCGTTCGTTTCTCCTTTGTTGGTACGATTCGATTTTTGGACTTGATCTTTGATCACCTCTAAACGTTGACATGGCATAGTTTTGATCTTAAGTGCTTTTATTCGAGCTCTGACTTTGATTCGTGTACCTTCCCACCGAATTTGTATTGCCATCTTTCTATGTATTGTATATTGCTTCACCAAGACATCCTTTGATTATCGTTACAGACTAAATAGCACACAAGTACCCAGAATTCCAGCGAGAGTACGGAGTGTTGCTAAAACAGTATCCTTTAATGTGTACGAACAGTCCGAAAAGTGAGAATATTTTAGCTGTATCTTCGTCACAGTTGACGATATTTTGGAACTGCTAAATTAACAACAATTAAGCTTACCCTAGATCAGGCGCGCACTCAGAAATTTTTCTTGGGGACTCCAAACTCTCGCGAGGGTTTAAAATTACTAGTCACTACGTTTACACAGTGTTGAACGGGTATTACTCTACACCCGAAAAGATTATAAGTAATTGTAAAATAATTCCACCTATATTTTCAGGGAAAAATGGTAAAACTAAAATGTTTGTATAGAGTCCCTAAGGGAAAAAGTACAGATGAAGTGAAAGATCAAATTTTCATGCTAGAGCAATAATTTCTCTCTTATATAATTATAGTTTTATTGAAAAAGTGTACAAATATATGTTGAGTTAGAAAGTTTTTTGGAGATCCGGACCCAGTGGACACCCCCGTGGTTACGCCTCTGCCCTGAATCATGTACTTCAGCTTTTGCTACGTCGTGTGGTTTTTGCGCTTTAAATAAAATTGGCATTTTATTTCTATAAATACCTATAAACAGATTCAGTGTACATTTTCCGTTTCCTCTTCGTCCTCATTACACTAATTCGTCCATTATCATTCACATAGATTCATAATCTGCCTAGAGCTCTCTCGTGGCTACATGGCATATGCGTCTTCGGCGCTGGATTCGAGTACTGGCTGGAGCTCATATGGTTCGAATATCACGTTAAACTGTAAATCCATGAATCCTATAGCCTCGATGCTGAAAGGAACCCAAACCACAACCCAACCCAAACAACAAACCAATCTTTATCAATCTTATAGTAAACCAATTCATGAGGACTAAACACAAAGTATTTAATTATACTGGAAATAAAATTAATTCTTTGATTGAAGCTTAACGTATCTTTTCAGCACAAACACTACATGATACAAAAGCTACAGCTTAACTGCTATTTTGCTTTGTCTCTGAGGCAGGTGCTAACAAACTCCCATTTTGGTTTGTCTCTGAGGCAGATGCTTACACGGATAAGTCCCAGGACCAAATGCACAAACAAGTTAACTTTAGCCATTGAGGTCGTAGAGGTATTGGCAATACAGGGCAGTGATATTTAATCCGGATAACGCATATTCCCTGGGATATGCGATGACTTCTGGTAGTTTATTGGTTAATTTGAGGTTTATAGTCCCTTTTAGCAACGAAGTTATGTGAGACGGGGAGCTACAACTTAACGTGTGATTCAAACCACATGAGCTCCCGCCGGAAATCGAACTTGAATCTCCCACATCGAAGACGAGTATGTTAGTTTTTACAATTTACTTAACATTTAAAATAATATAATGCTATTATGTAACATAGATCTACTGAAATTGTAGCATGATTCTCCTGTTTACAATAAAACTGAGTTATATAATTAATGATTAGTGAGTAATAAATTCTATTATTTATTTTTGATTTAGTTACCTATAATTTGAATTAAAGAAAGATGAACTCTTTGGGTGCACGTTTGAATCGTTAGGAATAGATGAAAAAGGCTAAATACCACTGATATAGGGTATGCAGTGATATTACAATGAGAAATACTTATCAGTATTTCATTGCAACCTTGTGTCCCTGAAATCATACTTTAACTTGGAGACAATCTCACGTAACCGCTTAAGTCTGTCCCGACTCATTTTTTTCTTACGGCCGACGTGTTCAATAGTCAAAACTAGACACAGAAGAATAAGTAACTTCTCTATGATTGCTGCAAAATGGGTAAACTATCTCACTAACTAACTACTAACTCTATGGCTTATGGAACACGGAAGTTCAATGCCGCGTTCACAAAAGCTCTCCACCGACCTCTATCCTTAGCCAACTGGATCCAGTTTCTACTTTGTTTTCCTATCTCTGCAAGATCCATCTTAATATTGTGCTACCATCTGCGCCTAGGTCTTCCTAATGGTCGTTTTCCGATTGGTCTTTCAGTCAAGACTTTGAAAGCGTTTTTACTTTTTTCCATCCTAGCTACATGACCTGCCCACCTAAGCCTCCTAGACTTGATGATCCTAACAATGTTTGGTAAACCATATAAATTATGTAGTTCCTCGTTATGAAGTTTCCGCCATTCCCCATTCCCGTTCCTCTTGGGTCCGAATATTCGCCTCAGGATCTTGTTCTCAAATATTTTCAGTCTATGTTCTTCTCTCAGAGTAAGCGACCATGTCTCGCAACCATATAGAATAACAGGCATGATTATCGTTTTATATATTTTAAGCTTCAAATTCCTCGACAGAATTCGTGACGACAAGAGATTTTGAATTGAATAATAACACGAATTCCCTGTTTTTAATTTCTTCGTGAATATGATTTTCGTCTGTTAATATTGATCCTAGATATTTGAAAGTATCCACTTTGTCAAAAGTATTATTTAACATTTTAACGCGTCCATAATTTGCCGTATTACGTCCCGACGCACTTCCATGTATTTAGTTTTCTCTGCATTTACTTCAAAACCCATGTCCCTGCAAGCGTTTAATAAGATCTCTGCATTTCTTTCTATTGTTCTCCTGTCATCCCCTATTAAATTTACATCATCAGCATATGTCATAACCTAGTGAATACCGTTCAACTCTAGGCCCTGGTTGCTATCTTTGATTTTCCTTATAGCGTATTCCAGAACAAAGTTGAATAATAATGGTGACAACGCATCTCCTTGTTTCAGGCCATTTTCGACGTGAAAGCTCGTGCACAAAAATTTTCCTACCCGGATTTTACTTTGGGATTCATTTAAACATATCTTAATTAATCTAATTAGCTTTCTCGGTATTCCAAGTTTTGTAAGAACGTTGTATAATATTTCTCTCCTATCACTAATAAAGAAAGTGGAAGTTTCCTTTGTTGCTTATTATTTCAGGAATAATGAATTTCTCAAACTTTATGAAGCTGGAGAATATTTGTGGCTCCAATTACAAATTGGTCTACATATAAATCAACTAAGCAATGGAGTCAATCCATTCTAAGTGATCAAGCATGTGCCGCTCGACCATCTCCAAAAAAATCAATTTTTTTCATTAATGTTTATACTATATCAGGGTACTTTAAAACCACAATTAATTATTTTTTTAAAATCGTAGAGACGTAACTTCTCCTGCCATTTTGCGTTTTCACGATTTCAGGCGTTTACGTTGTTTTGATTATCTTGAATATTGAATATTTTGAATATTGAAAATTGCTGGGCGTATACAACTTGTACAGAGCTAAAACTTTCATCTCTCAACATTTTTGCTTAAAACCACTTGAAAGGGGGTGAAATTAGGGCCTACAATAGCAACATCTTTGGACATTAAAGACACATTTGGGAAGAGGAAGCAACTGACGTAGAGGTCTGAATTTTTGTGTGAATATAGTCCGGGGTCATAGGTTTATGCTAAAAAATCACAGATCTGTAGCTGCTCCCGAAGATCTGAAAAAATATGGTATAGTTGGGGAAGTATGTTGATTTGTCATATTTCACTGCCCAATATCTCCAATGGGCCTGGATAAAAAAGTCTGAAATTTTCGGAATAGTTACTCCTTTAGCATACCATAACATACAACAAAGCGCGTTTTGTGTTTTTAAGCAGAAGGAGGTCTAAGTATTAAGGAATGACGTCATTCTCTAGGAGGTGTTTTGTTCACAAATTCATCTGGAAATTCGTTGTTGTGAAGTAAAATAAAGTAGAATGAATGCTTAGTCCACTTGAATTTGTGAAAAACAAACACGTCCTAGAGCATGTAATTCCTTAATACTACTTAGACCCCCTTCTGCTCAGAAACACAAAACGCGCTTTGTTGTGTCTTGTGGTATACTAAAAGAGTAACTATTCCCAAAATTTCCGATTTTTTATCCAGGCCCATTGGAAATATTGGACAGTGAAATATATCAAATTGGCATAATTTCCCTACTTTACGATATTTTTTCAGGCATTTGGGAGCAGATACAGATCTGCAAATTTTTGAATACAAACGTAAAACCCCGGACTATATTCACACATAAATTCAGACTTCTACGTCAGCTGCTTCCTCTTTCCAAATGTCTTCAGTGTCCAAAGATGTTGCTACTGTAGGCTCTGATTTCACCCCTTTCAAATTCTTTTAGACAGAAATGTTAAAAGGATAAAGTTTTAGCTCTGCACAAGTTGTATACGCCCAATAATTTTCAATTTGCTAGGATAACTACATGCTGGGATATTCAAAACAACGTAAACGCCTGAAATCGAGAAAACGCAAAATTGCGGGAGAAGCTGCGTTGCTACGAGATGTTTTAAAAACTAATTAATTGTGGTTTTGAAGTACCCTGATATAGTATATACATTCATGAAAAAATTAGACTTTTTTGGAAAGGTCGAGCTGCAATTTTTCTTTTCTCTCGATCACTTGGTATGGATTGATCGAATATTAATTGTTGTATATTATAGGCAAAGTATTAATTTTGTTCATTTCTTTTCAGTTTTTGTTTAAATAATGAAGTTAATAATTTTAAGGATGAAGATTTCTGAGTGTATATGATTTCTTATATCTTCCACAGGCAGCGAAGCTCTACTGCAAATGGTTGCAAATCAAGGACTTGTACTGCTGGACAAAATGGCTGAGTTATAATTGCGGTGCTGACAGTAAAAATGCTTGTACGAGTTGGCGAGCTTTCAGAGATTATTATGCAAAACACGGACCAGTGGTTGACTAAGTATGGTCCATTGTGATCATGTCATTATGAATTGCTTAATAACACTAGGGAAATACTTATGACCTCCTTGTTTTCAAAAACGCCAGTGTAAATATTGATATATTGATAATAGCATTGAATTTTATGTAAATGTACATTTTATATCAGAATAGATTATTAAATTTATTGTTTTGATTTACTCTGTCTATATTCATATATTAGGGGTTAGATTTCTTGGCATTCGCCATCTATTGTCATGTCAGCCCGTCACGTATGAAAGATGACATCCCTCGACGATCACACTGTTTGGGAAATTTGGGAAAAATGAAAGAACGGACAACGAGGAAAGTAGCCTGGGACCATTATGTGAGATACCATAACGGCGTTTGAACAGTTTGAATGAAGAAAACGTCACTCAAGATGGAAGGGCTGAAAGAGCTTTTTACCTGTTTATCAAATCTAGTGTCCCAACCTGGAGTCGAACTTGGGATTGCTCACACTAAAGAGTAGAGCGCTAGGGCCTATTCTACGCGAAGACATTAATAAAATTGTTAACGCATGTGGTATGTATGAGTAAGCGTACGTGAACGCCAACCTCTCAAAAATTGTATGTGAGAAAAAAGAGAAAAACACTGTTCATATATTAGTTAGGAAATGATTTTTCTAGTATCTGCTGAAGTATCAAATTTAAAATAATTGAGGGAAATGAATATTTTTCTCAATTCATTGACCTACACTATTTCTCTTTCATTCTTGTCATTTGACTATCTGTTTCCTTCTATACAAAGAAAGATATTGCTTGTGACACTGAGTATGAATAAAGTAAAAAGTGAAACAAGGTGTTCAAAAACACTTATTATTCCATGCAAAATCTTAATTTTATTATATGTAACTTTGAACAAAATATCACGAAATCTGGTATATAAGAGATTGTTTATGCATAGAATACAAATATGTCGTACACCTGCACGGATTCAATATGGTAGACGGATAAGGGTATTTTTAAGTCCAAATTTACGCTACTTGCTTTTAGAAACACAGTAAATGAAAATTTGAAAGTATTACTTACAAATAATGGACAATATGATCTTTTTAGACAAAATGTATTCACAACTGAACTTCTAATTCAACCAGTAAAATATTTCTTCTTTACAAAATAAATATTTCAACTTAAATCAACTTGAAGATTGGGATAAGAGTATAGGCCTATTATATTAGGTAATAATACCAATACATTGAAGCACATCCTGATTTCTTCCACTTGTTTAGATTTTGTTCATTTGCTTCGCAACTAATCAGAACACGTAGAATGGTAGAATTCATAGTGAGCACAGACGCTGCTTATGTTTTAACTTCTGGCAAATGCTGAGAGCTGTTGTTTCATTCGAACTATGCTTTCGGCGCGAAATAAAATGTTTCTTGGTAAATACTATACCACTGCTCTTGTTCTTTTCAGCCTTCTCTGGAGTTTTGCTATTAAACGTTAATTTCTTTTTTCTTGTTTCATAATTTCACGTTACTTCATTCACGTTATAGGCCCTATCATGATTTCACGTTTCGTTCATAACGTTAATTTCTTATTTCATAATTTAAAAAAAAAACGTTTGTCCCTAAAAGCTAATTTGGACATCTAATGATTACTTTCAGCAGCTCAATCATTCATTCATTTTTCTGATCGATTATTTTTGTTTCACTTGTTGTCACTACTCGTCTGCTTACTTACGCTATATAGCAAGATAAGTTAGTTAAAGAAGTTTGCTATTCGGTTATTAAGGTAAAAAAATGTAAATTGTCGGCTCCTAAATACGTTCCCTTTATACACATTTTCAATTTAGAAAAAAGATAAAAGTATGATGGAGCCAAATCAGGCGAATAAGGTGAATGTTCCTGTATTTGACACCTTGAGACGTGCCTTGTGTGAGGGCGCGTTCAAAAGTTTCGGAATCAATTTTGCCGCGACCTTCCTCATATCCAAATCTTCATGGATATCTTTCCACACCCGTTCATGACTAATGCCCAATGCGTCCTGTATCTGTTTGAGCGGGATTCGACGTTTATCTAGAATCATCCGGTGAATGACGTCAATCATCTCGAGAGAGGTCACTGAAATTGGTCTGCCACACCTTGGATCATCGTCCAGACCAAACTGCCTACGTTTGAAGTTCGCTGCCCATTTCTTCACAGTGGCATATGATGGTGCCTTGTCCCCCAATGCTGTGACAAGGTCGTTGTGGATCTCCTTCGGCGAGAGTGTCTTTAGGAAGAGGTACTTGATGAATGCACGGTGTTCAAATTTACTAATTTCTGGGACGTGGGCTGACATCCTCACTTTGGACCTGAAAAAAAAACAAACTTAAAATTGGTTTAGTCAAACCAAATTTTGCGCAGTAGTTTCACAAGTTATAAGCCTCATAAACGTATATAACTTTTATATATAGCTTTGTTTGAACCTGCGTAGGCTGAGAACTTATCAACCTACCCTCGTATTTATTTATTTATATATTGCATTCTTTAATAAATTTATGTATGAACGACTAAAAAAATACATTACCACCTGCAATTCTCCCTTACGTGCAATAGTAGGCAACCCAAAAACAGGATCATCGGGATGGTTGAGAATTAGAAAGGCGTTGGTCCAAACCTGAATTTTCTTACAAATATATCAATATGGCAAACTAAAAATGCGAGAAGAAAATTAATTGTTAAGAATGGCGGTTTTATTATAGAGAGGGAAATGAACATAAAAAGTTACAAAATGAACTTACTTAAGCAGTTCAAGCAAGATGAATGGTAAGAAATAGATATAAGAGGAAAGCTGTTTCTTCCCATTTTTTTTAAAAAAAAAGTAAAAAAGAAAAAAGGTTACATAATGTAAAGGTTTAATATAAAAGCCTAACAGCACCACAACAAACATCCACAAGAAATGGAAAGAGAGACAAACACAGACTAAGGGACATCATTGTCGTAGCACACTTGTGGGCCTCACATGTAAGATAAAAAGATGGGACCCTTGTTGTGAACCCAATTGTTATAATAATAATAATAATAATAATACGAGGTGTGTTTTAAGTAGCCTAAGGTCCGTTTGAACATAAGTACACAAAGAAAGGTTATTTCAAAAAAGTAAATGTAGTTTCAGAAAGTACATACTTTACTCTATTCTTCGACATAGTTGCCAACTTTGTTCAAACAATTATCATACCTCTCAACCAATTTCAAAATACCCTCTTCATAAAAACTTGCCGCCTGCTCCGATAACTAAGAGTTCACTGCTGTTTTCACATCGTCTTCATCATTGTAACGGTTGCCACTAAGGTGTTGTTTGAGGTGGAGGAACAGATGGTAATCGCTCGGCGCAAGATCAGGACTGTTATATATATATATATATATATATATATATATATATATATATATATATATATATATATATATATATATATATATATATATATATACTTCCCTCTCCCTAACTTTCAGGTCTGAATTTGGATTCAAACAGCATCAGAAGTGTCACTGTTCATCTCACGATCCCCAAAACTATGGATTTGGCACTAATATAGATCATTTGCGATGATTTTATATATCTTTATTACTCCTCACTCATGTTGCGAGACACGGCATCGGAAGTGTCACTGTTTATCTCAGCGACCACGAAAACCATGGATTCGACACTGATATTGATCATTTTCGATCATTTTTATATATCTTCTTCCTCTCCCTCCCTCAAGTTGCGGCGCTGAATTTGAATTTAATTAGAGAAATGAGTTTTAGTATTAATAATAATAATAATAATAATTATTATTATTATTATAACAATTGAGTTTACAATTAGGGTCCTATCTCTTTATCTTGCATGGAAGTCTGCAAATCTGCTACGACACTAGTGTCCCTTATTCTGTGTTTGTGTCTTTTTCCGCTATGTGTCGATGTTTCTTTTTGAGCTGTTAGGCTTTCATATTAAACCTTTACATTATGTAACATTTTTCTTATTTTACTAGATTTTTTTTGGAAAGAGGAGAGAAACTGTTTTCCTCTGATATCTATTTCTTGCCATTTATCTTGTTTGAACTGCTTAAGTAAGATCATTTTGTACCTTTTTGTCATCTATTGCTCTCACGATAATAAAATTGTCATTCTTCACAATTTATTTTCTTATCTTATGATCAGTTGCCACACTGATATATTTGTAACAAAATTGAGGTTTTCTATCAGTGCCTTTCTAATTCTCAACTACCTCAACGACCCTGTTTTCGGGTTACCTACTACTGCAGGAAACGGAAAATTGCGGGTGGGAATACACTTTTCAGTCGTGTATACATAAGTTCATTTGGTTATATTTTTGGCATATGTACTGCATTTCTTGCATTCGTTCATTACTTCAACTGCATGTCTTCATAACGTTCCAAAAAGTAGAATGAAAAAGGGGTACATGCAAGTTAAGTCCGCTTCACTTAAAGAGAAGAACATATCAAGCTTGCATTGTGAGAGTTGCTATTGTTGTATGAATCTCACATTCCCCTTCCTCCTTCACCTTCAACTGTGTAGATATATTTAGATCATTTGTGAGCTAAGCTAACGGTTGAGGCAGGTAATTACAATTTGTACAGAGCAGTGTTGCCTCAGTCCTAGCTCTGGGGTGGGCTGAAAAATAGTACCAAATTGAAACAAAAAGGGCTGAATTCATTATTTATACCAGTGTAATACATGGCTCTATAACACAAAACTAAAAGTGATAAAGTTCTAGAACACACACACCCCTCTTCCATGAGTCCAAATCAAGAAAGTGTTCTTCTTAAAAATTACTTTTTAAAAATATCCAAATAGAAGGACCCGAACAACTGTGGAAGTAAATGAAACTTTTCTCGCACGTAGAAAGTATAACAGAGGCCACAAATAAAAAGGGAAAACAGTTATCATCTTCGATATGTATTGTAACGAAACCAAACCAGCCTCTATTTGACAGTGACCAGAGTATTGAACACTTGATTCAACATGTGCTTTTTTTTTTTAAGATTTCAAGCTAAAATTTTCACCACAATGTTTCTTTCTCATCTCCTTCATGCGTGGCGTGGATGCGCAAATCTAGCGTCATTTGTTTCTCTGTATAATTCGAATTACGAATTTTACACACGAAATTCGTAGGGTTATGCGGTGCATCGCCATAGAATGAATGTTCAACAGCATTATTTTTGTTAGAGAGAGATAGTAGATAGATAGGTAGATAGACAGATATAACTCTATTAGGAAACAAACCATATGACCATACAACTAGACAAAATCAAATCTTTTACTGGATACGAGAAGTGACAAGTAGGAACCTACATAGCATCCTAATACAAAGTGTTGTGACGAAATTAGGTATCACTGCGGATATCTTGAAAACTAATTATCCAAGATAGATGGTTTCAGAAAGTATTGGAAAGAACTTAATCCAGCAATGGATCGATCGACAGTTATTGGTATGTATGCGTTTCGAATATAAATAACCTTCACCACTACATTCATGTGAACCCAGCTCTCATTCTTGACATGTGATATCTGAGCATTTGAGATAAACAAATAAACGTTTATACCTTGTTCTGAGAGATCATATGTTTAACCCTTTAGTGTAAGAATTTCTACAAAGGTAGTTAAATTAAAATTTACTGAACCTGGGTATAACAGTAAAATTTACTGTTATGTCTGAGTATAACAAACTGTTCTGCGAACTCGAAATATTTTAACAACCGGTTCTAGCGAACCTGTGCGAACCGGCTGAATAGCACCACTAAGTATGAGTAACGTGAGATGTCGAAAAAGTCTTACTGGCACTTTTGAAAATGTGACAAGTATTTATTAAATGGTGCTGAATTAGGAAGAATTGTACCAACTTTTTCACAAAAGGGACTGAAAATGGTACCAACGAGCCGATGAATCACAAAAAGGGCTGAATTTGGTACAATTGTATCAAGTGTAGCAACATTGGTACAGAGTGCAGCATAGTTATTGCGAAATGCCTAGAGATAAAGAAGTACATCTCGAAACTAAATAGTTTTAGTTCTGAATGTGGTGGTGTAAAAGATTTTAATCCTCTACTGTAAGGTTGTTATACGGCAATTGCAACTTTAAAAAAATTGCTGTGCAGCAGAATGTGCAGGAGAAGAAATATAAACGTAGACTTAAGCTACGTGGGAACAAGAAAGGAGCAACAATTTCTTGGCATTTTGGTAAATCAAATCATTCTATATTTTTCGTATATTTCTGTAAGGCATTTATCTGTGCTGACATTTCTTTGAGTAAAGTAGACAATGTGAAATTGCGTGCATTTTTTGAATAATATTTTTCTAAATCCCTTTGATATTAAAGAACTACGAGAAAATGATTTTTAAAAAGATGAAAAGAAAGCGGGAATAGACAAATCTATGACAGCCGACGAGCCATATCATTTTTCCAATATACCAATATATATATATATATATATATATATATATATATATATATATATATATATATATATATATATATATATATATATATATATGTGTGTGTGTGTGTGTGTGTGTCATTTACACTTTTTAGAGTATTTTTAAAGATATTTTAGTGCAATAAGATACTAACCGTATTTATTACACTATACGTATGGATCCGTGTAACGTGGGTTCCTGTCACCACGGCATGGCGCGTCCTCAGGTTGCGGATCGAGGAGAAGGCCTCTAGATATAGAGGTTAGCTGCGAATATACTAAATAAGCAGTCGCGGACAGACGACTAGGAGTGGTCCTCCAGCTTTGGGGGTTTGGGTAAGGCTAACACCCTCATCCTGTAAAAAAAGGTACTTGTTCAGAAACATTCACAAAAGCCTCGGACAAGGATTGATAACTTGGCACGACATCAGCAAAAGAAAGTGGACACGAGATTTGGAACATGGAATATTAGAAGTCTTTATGGGGCAGGCGCGTTAAAATCTGTAACGAGTGAGTTAGAGAAATACAGGATGGACTTAGTAGGAGCTCAGGAAGTTAGGTGGGAAGGAAATGGATCTGAGAATTCCGGAAATTTTACGTTCTTTTACGGGTAAGGAAATAAAAGTCACCAGTTAGGAACAGGGTTTCTCGTCCACATACGAATATTACCAGCAATTAAACGGGTTGAATTTGTTACTGACAGACTTTCTTTTATTACTCTTAAGGGACGGTGGTGTGATATTATTGTTTTAAATGTACATGCTCCAACTGAAGATAAGGCTGACGATATAAAAGATAGTTTTTACGAAGAAGTGGAACGGATATTTGACCAACTCCCGCGATACCATATGAAGATTCTATTAGGGGATTTCAATGCGAAGGTAGGACGAGAGGATATTTTCAAACCGATTATAGGGAACAAAAGTTTGCATAAGGAAAGTAATGACAACGGTGTTAGACTCGTGAACTTTGCAACATCCAAAACCCTAATCGTGAAGAGTACTAAATTCCCACATTGCGACGTTCATAAATACACTTGAACATCACCAGACGGAAAAACACATAATCAAATTGATCACGTTTTAGTAGATAGAAGAAGACAATCTAGCATAATTGACGTCCGGTCGTTTAGAGGGGCTGATTGTGACACTGATCACTACCTGGTAGTAGCGATAATACGGGAGAGATTATCGTTGAATAAAGGTAATATTCAATGTCCGAAAACGGAGAGATTTAATTTAAAGAAATTAGAAGAGAGCCAGGTAAGAGAGGAATACCAGATTGAAGTTTTGAATAGATTCGCGGTTTTAGAAGACTCGGAGTGCACTAGTGTTGAGGATACTTGGATTGAAATTAGAGATAGTATTAAAAGTTTAGCAATAGAAAAATTGGGACACGCGGAAATACGTAGGAACAAACCATGGTTCGACCAAGAATGCATTAAACTAGCAGAGAAGAGAAAACAGCCAAAATTACGGTGGCTACAAAATCCGAATGAAACAACTACACAAAATTTCGCAGATATCAGGCGGGAAACTTCCAAAACTTTTAGAACAAAGAAACGGGATTTTTTGAAAGCTAAAATTAAGGAACTTGAAGATAATAGTAAAAATAAAAATATACGGGACATGTATAAGGGGATCAGCGAATTTAAGAAAGGCTATCAACCTCGTGCTTATATATTAAAGAAATCTGACGGAACAGTTCTCACCGATACGGATAGCCTCTTAAATAGATGGAAAGATTTCTTTGACGATTTGCTGAACACGCAGCCAAAAACTAATGTGCGTGGAGAAAAGGATATACACACCGCAGAACCGTATATTCCAGAACCCAATCGAATAGAAGTGGAAGCCGCTATAAAGAAATTGAAGAAACACAAATCTTCGGGTGTAGATGAAATTCCGGCTGAGTTAATTTTAGCTGGAGGCGAAAAATTGTGGAACAAGATACACAAACTCATTCTCCTTATCTGGAACAAGGAAGAATTGCCACAAGAGTGGAAAGAATCAATCATTGTTCCAATTCACAAGAAAGGCGACAAAACTGACTGTAATAATTATCGAGGCATTTCTCTTCTGTCAACATCCTATAAAATCCTTTCAAATATTCTGTTAGCAAGATTGACCCCATACGCAGATGAAATTATTGGAGATTATCAGTGCGGATTTAGACGAAATCGATCAACTATCGACCAAATATTTACCATTCGCCAAATACTCGAAAAGAAGTGGGAATACAATACCCCGGTACATCAACTATTTATTGATTTTAGAAAGGCTTACGACTCGGTTAGGAGAGAAACATTATACAACGTTCTTACAGAACTTGGAATACCGAGAAAGCTAATTAGATTAATTAAGATATGTTTAAGTGAATCCCAAAGTAAAGTCCAGGTAGGAAAATTTTTGTCCACGAGCTTCCACGTCGAAAATGGCCTGAAACAAGGAGATGCGTTGTCGCCATTATTATTTAACTTTGTGCTGGAATACACCATAAGGAAAATCAAAGATAGCAACCAGGGCCTAGAGTTGAACGGCATTCACCAGGTTATGGCATATGCTGATGATGTAAATTTAATAGGGGATGATAGGAGAACAGTAGAAATAAATGCAGAGATCTTATTAAACGCTTGCAGGGACATGGGTTTAGAAGTAAATGCAGAGAAAACTAAATACATGGAAGTGCGTCGGGACCGTAATACGACAAATTGTGGAGGCGTTAAAATATTAAATAATGCTTTTGATAAATTGGATACTTTCAAATATTTAGGATCAATATTAACAAACGAATATCATATTCACGAAGAAATTAAATGTCGTCTAAAAGCAGGGAATTCGTGTTACTATTCGGTTCAAAATCTCTTGTCGTCGCAAATTCTGTCGAGGAATTTGAAGCTTAAAATATATAAAATGATAATCATGCCTGTTGTTCTGTATGGTTGTGAAACATGGTCGCTTACTCTGAGGGAAGAACATAGACTGAAAGTATTTGAGAACAGGATCCTGAGAATTATATTCGGACCCAAGAGGAACGAGAATGGGGAATGGCGGAAGCTTCATAACGAGGATTTACATAGTTTATACGTTTTACCCAACATTGTTAGGGTCATCAAGTCTAGGAGGCTTAGGTGGGCAGGTCATGTAGCTAGAATGGAAGAAAGTAGAAACGCTTTCAAAGTCTTGACTGGTAGACCCATAGGAAAGCGACCATTAGGAAGACCTAGGCGCAGATGGGAGGACAATATTAAGATGGATCTCGCAGAGATAGGAATACAAAGTAGAAACTGGATGCAATTAGCTAAGGATAGAAGTCAGTGGAAAGCTTTTGTGAACGCGGCACTGAACCTCCGGGTTCCATAGGCCATAGAGTTAGTTAGTTATACGTATGGATACTACATAAATGAAGTTAAAATTATTAGTTTTTATTTCCCTTGAATTATTTATTCTATTTATTTCTTTATTTATTTTACGAATTTTCGATCACTATTTCTTTCCTGTGGTTTTCATTAGGGTTCAAACTTACTCCAATAGACTACGGATCCATCAGATATTCATAATGCCTCTTCTTTCTTGTGAGAAAACTCGGTAAAAAAAATGTAATCCAAGCTAATTAAAGGTAGCGATTTTAATTTCAGTTATATAGTATAATTTACGTACAATGAAATCTGTTACATGTTATATAGATATTACTTACATTTACATTTATCGATTTTTGAAATCCATCACATTTTTATGACTTCCTTGTATTGATGTAAAATATATTTGACATGTTCTGAGATTCTGATATATCAGACCAATGTACCATTGTTGGGCATTCAGAAATTTCAAGATTAGTAAATGATGGATCGAACTTCCCATTTCTGCAATTATGGAAATTTAAACTGCAACTCCAACATTCCGAATTGGAGTGTTTGAAATTTCGGGCTAAAGTTTCTAAATTTCGGAGCCATTCTAAATTCCGAAGTGCCGAGATAAAGTGTTGAGATTCCGAAATTGCATATATCCGAGATTCCAACGTTCCGTAATTCCTATATTCCATAATTCCGGAATGAGTATTTTTTAAATTCCGATTCCGGAATTAATATTTCCATTCCAAAGTATTCCGGAATCCAGAACACTTCTAGGGCTCTGTAGAGACATTAGGATACTCGAGAATACTAAAATTAAGATTCTTTAAAATTAAAAAATACAAAAGTATTCTTTAAAATTAACAAACGAAAGAAACCAAAATTATTATATTGACAATTTTAATTATATTGTAACGATGCTTCATATTGAAGTTTCTTGGTTCGATATCAATGGACGGACTTTTGGATTTTCATCATCTACAACTACGAATTTATATTTACTTTATTTTATTTTTTTATGAAAAAGACATTGCTCTTGTAGTCTAAAGCTTCCTGGAAGTGTTTATGTAAACCTTTTGATTTATTAAATTAGTGCAATAGCAGACTCCTTTCAACCACATGTTTCGACAACCATACTTGATTTTTTTTTTTTTTTCACTTTCGCAACCTGTTATTGTTCTAATTATGTCAAACATAGTTTCCTTGCTTCGTTGTGTCACTCAGTTGTGCTTGAGGACATTGGACGTATATTAAACTCTTTTATAAATCTGTCAGCGGCCACCTAGCACTCTTCAAGCTTGGAACAGCGATTTCTTCGATGACGAGAATTTGTGATGTTACTATGTCTGCGATTCTTTGAAAGTTGGATTTCGTTTATGTAATTCTATTTGCTGACATTTGGCTTTCCAACTTCGATTTCCTTGTGAGAAATCACGCTTGAAGCTTGAGGTTGTCACCCGAGTATTGAGGTCTACAACTTACAAGAACTACATGTCTCTTTCTGATATTACGAACACGTTTTGAGAAGAGGTTAGAGCATTAAGGTTTAATGTATATGGACATGAGGAGGACAAGATGTGTGGTTCGTGTCTCCATCCGGAAGACAAAATCGTTAGCTTCGAGAGGTTCGGGGCACTACTTCAGGATTTCTTCTATAGCAACGTAGACAAGACGAAGGAGAAGGATGGATTTGCATCGACTGACGAAGGTACAGTAATATCTTCGAAACAGTGACACCACCAGACTTAGAATGTTATTCAATTACCTTAGCACCTATCCTATGCTGATGGATATTTGTAGAAAATGAAATTTGTGCTCATCTTTTATTTTAAATGTATTTTTGAGCTACATATGTAATTAGGCCACATTTCTTGACAACAAGGCACTGTAAGCAGTTACGGTGACTGCAGAATGTTACATGTCAATATTGGAAAGAAATCCTGGTATCCGAACTTAGTTAGAAACATGATTAATTCTCAACCGAAGGTGTTTCCAGCAAGATGAGCCAACTGCTCGCAAAACAAGACATTGTAATATTTTTAAGGATAAGTCTATCTGGTCGCCTAATTTCTTGTAAACATTGCTTGGCGCGCCCGTTCCTTAGATTTGTGTCTGCGATTTTAAAGTAAGCTTATCCCTGTGGGGATACTTTAAAGTGTACGCAAACAAACCCACGCATTTGGATGGCCAGGATACTACAGAAAATCGCTGTCGTACCAAATGCTGAGGTGCGTTTCTATTTCAGAGTCCGCAGAAGACTTGAAGGGTGCACGGCGAGAAATGAATACCACTAGGATGACGTCATTTTCAAAACCACAAGAGTTTGTTTTGAAGTCCGTCTTAATGTCTCTTAAATGAAAGTACCCCAATATGTTGGATGAACAAATATTTACAATTGTTGTGTAATAAGAAATTTAGTTTACTCATTATAAAGAAATTTAGTTTCCACGAAGTAACAGACATTAAGAGGGCCCTATCACGGCGAAATTAAAATATTGCTAATTTTACAGTAATTATGTGATATCTTCAAATAGATAATCTATCAAAAGATATTTTACATGAGATACCGTTATCACAACTCACTTACTTGCTTTCGATTTCCAGGCATTTAGAAAATCGGCATTTGTTTTCGTGTTTCTATATGGCCGCAAAAAAGCTACTCGGTGACTCGTGATAGCGGTACCTCATGCAAAACATTATTGTCTAGCGCGCTTTTGTCCCACAGTTTGAATATCTTTTGTCTATTTGAAGATATCACATAATTACTGTAAAATTAGCGGTATTTTAATTTCTCAGTGATTATGTCTCTTAAATAGATTAAGAGAAGAATTCAGTAAAATGAAGTAAATAAAATTCCAGTTTCTTTCAAAGAAAGCAAGAAAATACGTCATTTCCCATGTAAATTAATTCAGTAGAAAAAACTAACAAAGATATTGCAAATATTCAACACCGTTAAGACCAATTTAAATGTCTGCCTTCGGTTAATACCACGCAGGAGACTTAATTCACTTTCTAATGTCAGAAATTAATCTTGACTGTCGCAAGAGAATTTCCTAGGTTATCCCCATGCTAAGTCCATTTTGCGCGTATGTATAAACGAACAACATATATATATATTCTGCATCTTGCTCGTGGCACCCCTATTTATAGTAGCAAAGAAGAAACATGGAATGGAAAGGGGGGAATTTGTGGAGTGCGCTTTTGAAAGCATTAGGATGTAGTTTGGTATTCGCTTCGTTATACGAGAATGTTAGCAATTCCTTTGAGCTAAGGTATTAATGCATTACGTCATTCCGCTGCTGCCCCGTAGTTTGCTTTCGCTCCTGTGTGGTGGTAGAGCCTCTATATGTAGTTCCACTGCGGTTGAATTCATGTATGAATACATGTATGCAAGTGTGTATGTGCTGTGTATAGCGGTACTTACAATCATCGTGAAACATGTAAAATATTGAACACAGGCTAGACTAATGAAAAAGTTAAGCATCAAGAGCTCTCTATATGATCAATGCGTCTGGCACAAGCTTTGTGATTAGCTTCTCCGTGGAAATATTTCTCCATCCCTTCCACCCTCTCGCCCATCTCTATATGGTTCTCTCATTTTTTTATACTTAAATTTTGTCTCAATTTTCAGCAGTTTTATTTTTTTAAATCGTAAAACGTCAAAACATCTATGCACACATAAACATATTACACGCATGATCACACACGGTGATTCAAAAGTTGCGTGAAATCACGTTATGGTTAGAGTAAAATTTCAACGCGATATCGAGGTTTTTTTAACATATACACCTATCTATATCTACTGTATATCTATATCTATATCTATCTATCCATCTAAGCATATGTAATCGCAGATCCAGGATTCGTCAAGAAGAATTATAACCATGTTAAAAAGTTCATTTCAAACGGTTCAGCTGTTTTTCCGTGATGATGGAACAGGTAATATCGATTTCATTTATACAAGTAGCAGGTACGTTAAGAAATGTGTATCATTGGGAAGAAAATACAATACTAGATACAATCTGCTAGTAACGAGTGTATTTTGCTATATACGAGGATTAGTTAAAAAGTTAGTTGCATTACTTAAGAAAATAAAACAGGATAGACATTTTACAATAACTTTATTTGTATCGTAAAGTTCCATTCACAGTCTACTTTTCAATGTAATCACGTCCATTATTTAAGCATTTGTCGAGACGTGGTATGTTTTTCTAAGCCTTCTGCAAAGAAATCCCGTCTAATACCCGATAACCATTCTTGGCCTGCAGCTTTCACCTCATCATCCGAGAAATAGTCAGTTCATTTGCGATTTCCTCTATTGTTTTGCGTCTGTCTGCAAAAATGCATTCATTTACGCGAGCAGTGATTTCCAGATTTGTCTCAGTTGATGGTCTTCCCTCGCACTCAGCATCGTCAATATCTGTGGGTCTCTTCTCAAACATGGTGCACGGTTGCAC